>NW_027513159.1:0-259413 GCF_048772815.1 Callospermophilus lateralis
CATGATAAACCAAAACACAAATATTTCCATTACATATATACCTGGTTGGAATGAATGATTGTATATCAATATACGATTTCCTTTAATTTTTCAGATATCAGTTCAATTCATTATTTAAAGTTCAAAAATGTTATATTATTTATTCACAGTATGGTCTATTCATGCTTTTTCTCTATGTTCCTAGAAACAGGGTACACCTCTTTGTACCCCCGATTCTCATTTTACATCTTCAATATATTACTCCCAGAAATGGTGAAAGAAATACTCATGTCACCTCATTATCACAGTAATATTCTGGACAAAAAATGGAAAGGTCACACTTATGATTGTACCAAAGCCTAAATGGAAAGTGAACATGGATTTCTAAAAAAATCCATGTCCAGGTTGCCTAATGCTGTCAATTGTCAATCCTATTAGTGACTACATATTTGTTTTTTTCCTAATTTATATATTCAAACTCAACCCTGTTGAAAATGTCTAATTCTATCACTCACTTTATACTTTGCCTGATTTCGTAATGTTTCTATTGATATCTGCTTTTCTACATATTTTCCCCAGTTCAACATAGTGACTGACTCTTCATATGTGCTGACATTTACATTCACTCAACAACCGAAAGTCTATTGCTAAAGAACTTTTGGTCCAAATCCTATACTCACTCTTCTTCCTAAACCTACAGACTATCTTCCTAATCCTACTGAATATCCCTTTTTGACTGGATGTTCTCTTCTAAATTCAATCATCCAATGTACAAGGTCCTACGCCATTGTATATCGAATTATCTGAGGCATCTTTGCAGAACATCATTCAAAGCTAAGTATCCCAATCAAGGGCAAAACCCTTCTGGGCTTCAAATCATACCTAGATTTCTGTTTTCCTACTTATATTTCACCTCTATATTCTTGTAAATATTGCAGGTTCCCAATACCATTATTCATCACACAGAATCACTCGTAAAACAAATCAAACATGTTTTTAACCCCAAGTATACACTGTTCCCTCAATCATTTTACAGAAGAGCAGGGACAGAGTGGTTCTTACAATACAGCAAAGTTGGGGACCTTCCACCTGATGAGAACCTCAAATGTCCATGCACAAATGATACCTGGAGAAGTTGTAGGCAGGTATGAAGCACCTGAGAGAGCAAAAGTCATCTTCCATGGCAAACAACCTGGTCAGGATGAAGGGATGTGTCTGAATCTGAATCTCTCTCTTCTTATTGTAGAGAAGATGGACCAAACCAGGCCTGAGTGGAGAGCTGTTCCCGGGTGCCAATGGTGATATACATTCTACCTTATGAAAGTGTCACAGGAAGCGGGGGCAACCTCCATTTTATGTTACCCTTTGAAGCAACTGTTAGGACAAAGTGGTTGCCAAGGCAGTGACCTCATTCAGTTCCAAAGAATGTGACATACCTCATTTCCTTGGTGATGGAACTCTCTGAACTTGGTATCCAAGAAGCCAGGCACCCAGAGGCAGTCCCAGTCCCAGTCCCAGTGGGCTCACTTGTTTGGATTTACCAAGGACAGAGTCAGTTTTCTTGGTACCTAATGATGTGAGGATGGCCAAATGCCAGGAGAGCTCTGAAGATGGACCTTTCCTGAGAAAACAGGTAGTGGCTAACCACTTTTTCCTGACATCTTCACAGAGTTGGTCAAGGAAACAAGATCTGAGAGAAGACAGGCCATATCGGGGGAACATAGTATGGCCCACCAGTCAGAGGACACTCCGGATAGTCACAGACCTACTTGGGGGAAGGAGGTGCCTTTGTGGGAGTGGGTGTGGGTTTGTTGTTTTGTCTCATGTTCTGAGAATAGATAGGAAAGGCGGTTTGTTTGGTTTGGAGTGGACAGTTTCTAGTAAGTCATTTGACACGGCGAGTGTTTCTGTTTCTGTGTATCCCACTGTTTCCGTTGTTGTAGACATTAGAAAAGAGAATGCATTAATGGATGTGTCCTGTCTAGTATAAATCATACCAAAATTCATCCTGCCCAATATATGAATGGACTGCAGCTTGTCTTATCGATGTGCAACACCTGCTATCTTTCTAAGTTGTTGTTTTCTTCCTGAATTCTGGCCACTCTCCAGAATAGGCTCATGGATTTGTGTCCAAAATATGTACCACCTCCAAGCTCTGTGACATGTCCATGTACTGGATAGCTGAAGAGAATGGCGAGCATCTCAGAAAACTCAGATATCAGTGTGACCAGGAAAGTCTCAGTGCAGAAACCCTGCTTTGGGCCTTTTGCTTACTTATTGTTGTGTTGCACTGAATGTCAGGAAGGTCTTTGCCTCAGGCCACCCCTTTGTGAAGCCTGAAGAAAACAGTTTTCAAATGGAAATGAATGGGCCTCACCTGTGGCTCTTTGCTTAATTGCTTTGGAAAGGGATGTGTCTTTATCAGCCTCTTGGGCCTGTGTGTGGCTGTGACTTAGATTCTCAGCACCTGATGGATCTTAAGAATGATCCCATGTGAGCTTCCAAAACCAAAATGGCAAAAAATTTCATTCATTGTGGATGAAGTCTCTTGCCTTCCTCTGTTAGGTTCCTGCACTCCATCAAATGACAATAGGGATTCTTTGGGTCAAATGAGTTCTTCAAAGCCCTGCAGAGGTGCTTGTGTTTTCGCATGACTCTAAATCACCTAAAGAATCGATACCTAAAATCAGTAGGACTCAAATTGGAGAAACACAGAAGTATTAACGGCAGGCTTATTTGTTCACTCCTGGTTCACAGAAACGGTGTCCAGGCTACCCTGACTTTAGACAAATGAGGGGCAAACGAGCTGATTTTGGACACTGTCTTGGGCTGCGCCCCTCATGGAAACCTCCAGCCAGAGGTTAAGATGATTGACTATATGAAATAAGATGAGGGCCATGTGGGAGTGTTTTGGTTTTAATTTTGGTCATTTGTGTGGCATTGGAAAAAATGACTGGGTCCACGTGGGCTTGAACTCTGGTGTGATTCCCCTTAGAGACTGGGTTTTGGAACTGAACTCAGAGAAGCATTGCCATGAATTTTGTTGGGATTTTAAGAGGCCATGCATGAAAGTCGCTCTTGGAAACTGAGACCTAGGCCCTGGGTGGATTTCCACAGAGGCCTGGGAATCTCAGCAAGGATATCACATGATTTTATTCTTAAAGAAATGGCAGCCATAGTTGAGAGTCAAAACACACATGGACCTCACATTGTAGACCTCAATGGGCCTGGCCTAATGTGACCTTTTGTCCACTCTTTGGGAAGCCATGCCTGTGAGAGTTCTCCAGAGATTTCATTGAAATGAGCTTCCTCACCATTTAATGTTTGCTGAATGAACTGAAACCCACAGTGCCTCCAACTTCATGCTTGAAAAATGGCTAGATAAATACCATGAAATTTTTGAAATTCCTATGACCAGGTGGCACTGGAGAAACATTGGATGTCCTGTTGCTGATCATGAGTATACCAGACAGTGCCTTGATTTACTGAGTTTCATGAAAATGGTGTAGAACAGAGATGCCAGAAATTTGGAGCCTGCTGAGTAGTGGGTCTAGAGCAGTGGTGGGGAGGTGTTTGATAAAACATCCGTGGTAGGGCCATGTGGATATACCATTGGATTCCAAATGGCTTGTAACTGACATGGTGCAGCCAACAGACCCTTATATGTAAAGGCATCTTGTTATATGGAGAGTTTTCAGAGGAAAATTAAGAATCAGGTTGATATGGACAAGGGGGCAATGGGGCAAGCTGTGAGAGATAGGAGCCTAGTTGGTGCATTCTCTTGCAGACCCTGACCCACCACACGTGACAGAACTCCCTCCAGCACTGTGTCCCAGTTTAGCTCCTAGTATTTCGTGAAACAAATACCAAACTCACAGTGCAGCAGCAAAAACACCACAAAAAGTGGAAGAGGACCAAATGGCTTCACAGTCCACACGGGGAGACACTTAGTCCCCAGTGGCCTCAGTTTACCTACAAAGAGAGGATTCAGCACTGCTTCATCTTGTTCATTGGAAAATAAGAAACCATGTCCTCCAGGTCACATAGATGCAGACCCAGCTTTGATGGTCTCACTACAGAGGAAGCCAAATCTCCTGAAAACAACATATATTTCAAGTGTGGAAGCTCAGAGGCAGTTTCTCAAAAAGTTTTTAGGCCAGCAGAGCTCCATGTTTGTGGAGTGTTTACCCTGTCCCTTAGTTTTGGAAACTCCTCTACCACCTCCAAGGTTGTGAACTCCTGAGCATTTTCCATTCCAGATATGTATTCACTGATTTTGTAACTCTTCTCCTCTAATTGTGTCTTACTTGGGGTGAAGGTAATGTCAAGGCATTGTTCTGGATGAGAGCGGGAGGATATTTGTGCAGCATATATTTACATACACATTGGATTCATTTTCCAATTTTCCATTCGAAATACTGAATCCCTGACACTAACCCATACCTAGTAGACTCAGACTATTCATCCTAATATAATGGAGAAAATTAACCCAACACATTAGAAATACAAGTACTTCAGAGGAGACATGTTGTATAGTTGGACTTGACATTTGCATTATATAAGGTAGGAGTTATTAATCTAGTCAAATTTATTTGAAATATTCTCCATGTGTTTTAAACTTAACAAATATGTGAATTTTTGTTTCCTTTTTCTGTAGTCTCTTCACACATGTATATTTATATGCATATATAGAATCCTACCAGGTATCACACGTACATTTTTGTGAGGTGGCTGTCTTGGCAGATACAAATTGTGAGAAGAGTTCACTCCTCCTAAATGCTGTTGGAAATGAAAATTCAACTTATAGGAGAGCGTCCTAATAGAACAACATTATACATTAACTCATGTTCAGTAAAATAAATATTTTTGCATTTGTGGATGATACATATTTACTGATGAATTTCGATTGGCATTTATATTGGTACTTTTTAATGTCTGTGAGTTGTGTGTGTGTGTGTGTGTGTATAGATATAGATATAGATATACTCTCCAAATTTTTCAAAATATGAAATATATGTGTCTAATATACACTCTCTAAATTCATTCATGTTCATGTATGTGGATTTATAATCCACTTTTCACAAGATTATAATCAGAAATATTCATCCACCTGAAATACATATTTGTTTCCTAGTACTGAAAACTAACTTCAGTGAATGGTGCATACAAATCCTAATTATTCTACAGTAACTGACCCAGTCTAACATCAATGCAAGTAGACTCCTATGGGACATGATATGTAATTTGTCATTCATTTGTATTCGACACTGGTACATTATTGTTTCTTCAGTTTTTGCACATCACAGGATATACATTTCATCCACAAGTTCACAAATTAATAAGCATTTGTTTCAACTTTCACCACTTCTTGCTTCAGAACACATGTATTGTCAGGGTTTCTTGACTGGTCTTTTCGTGAGACTTCTTTCCAAACACATTATTTTGAATTTCCATAATCATTTTGAAGCAAAACTCACACACTCTTCATGATAAACCAAAACACAAATATTTCCATTACATATATACCTGGTTGGAATGAATGATTGTATATCAATATACGATTTCCTTTAATTTTTCAGATATCAGTTCAATTCATTATTTAAAGTACAAAAAAGTTATATTTTTTATTCACTGTATGGTCTATTCATGCTTTTTCTCTATGTTCCTAGAAACAGGGTACACCTCTTTGTACCCACGATTCTCATTTTACATCTTCAATATATTGCTCCCAGAAATGGTGAAAGGAATACTCATGTCACCTCATTATCACAGTAATATTCTGGACAAAAAATGGAAAGGTCACACTTATGATTGTACCAAAGCCTAAATGGAAAGTGAACATGGATTTCTAAAAACATCCATGTCCAGGTTGCCTAATGCTGTCAATTGTCAATCCTATTGGTGACTACATATTTGTTTTTTTCCTAATTTATATATTCAAACTCAACCCTGTTGAAAATGTCTAATTCTATCACTCACTTTATACTTTGCCTGATTTCGTAATGTTTCTATTGATATCTGCTTTTCTACATATTTTCCCCAGTTCAACATAGTGACTGACTCTTCATATGTGCTGACATTTTCATTCACTCAACAACCGAAAGTCTATTGCTAAAGAACTTTTGGTCCAAATCCTATACTCACTCTTCTTCCTAAACCTACCGACTATCTTCCTAATCCTACTGAATATCCCTTTTTGACTGGATGTTCTCTTCTAAATTCAATCATCCAATGTACAAGGTCTTATGCCATTGTATATCGAATTATCTGAGGCATCTTTGCAGAACCTCATTCAAAGCTAAGTATCCCAATCAAGGGCAAAACCCTTCTGGGCTTCGAATCATACCTAGATTTCTGTTTTCCTACTTATATTTCACCTCTATATTCTTGTAAATATTGCAGGTTCCCAATACCATTATTCATCACACAGAATCACTCGTAATCCAAATCAAACCTGTTTTTAACCCCAAGTATACACTGTTCCCTCAATCATTTTACAGAAGAGCAGGGACAGAGTGGTTCTTACAATACAGGAAAGTTGGGGACCTTCCATCTGATGAGAACCTCAAATGTCCATGCACAAATGATACCTGGAGAAGTTGTAGGCAGGTATGAAGCACCTGAGACAGCAAAAGTCATCTTCCATGGCAAACAACCTGGTCAGGATGAAGGGATGTGTCTGAATCTGCCTCTCTCTCTTCTTATTGTATAGAAGATGGACCAAACCAGGGCTGAGTGGAGAGCTGTTCCCGGGTGCCAATGGTGATATACATTCTACCTTATGAAAGTGTCACAGGAAGTAGGGGCAACCTCCATCTTATGTTACCCTTGGAAGCAACTGTTAGGACAAAGTGGTTGCCAAGGCAGTGACCTCATTCAGTTCCAAAGAATGTGACATACCTCATTTCCTTGGTGATGGAACTCTCTGAACTTGGTATCCAAGAAGCCAGGCACCCAGAGGCAGTCCCAGTCCCAGTCCCAGTGGGCTCACTTGTTTGGATTTACCAAGGACAGAGTCAGTTTTCTTGGTACCTAATGATGTGAGGATGGCCAAATGCCAGGAGAGCTCTGAAGATGGACCTTTCCTGAGAAAACAGGTAGTGGCTAACCACTTTTTCCTGACATCCTCACAGAGTTGGTCAAGGAAACAAGATCTGAGAGAAGACAGGCCATTTCGGGGGAACATAGTATGGCCCACCAGTCAGAGGACACTCCGGATAGTCACAGACGTACTTGGGGGAAGGAGGTGCCTTTGTGGGAGTGGGTGTGGGTTTGTTGTTTTGTCTCATGTTCTGAGAATAGATAGGAAAGGCGGTTTGTTTGCTTTGGAGTGGACAGTTTCTAGTAAGTCATTTGACATGGCGAGTGTTTCTCTTTCTGTGTATCCCACTGTGTCCGTTGTTGTAGACATTAGAAAAGAGAATGCATTAATGGATGTGTCCTGTCTAGTATAAATCTTCCCATAATTCATCCTGCCCAATATATGAATGGACTGCAGCTTGTCTTATCGATGTGCAACACCTGCTATCTTTCTAAGTTGTTGTTTTCTTCCTGAATTCTGGCCACTCTCAAGAATAGGCTCATGGATTTGTGTCCAAAATATGTACCACCTCCAAGCTCTGTGACATGGCCATGTACTAGATAGCTGAAGAGAATGGCGAGCATCTCAGAAAACTCAGATATCAGTGTGACCAGGAAAGTCTCAGTGCAGAAACCCTGCTTTGGGCCTTTTGCTTACTTATTGTTGTGTTGCACTGAATGTCAGAAAGGTCTTTGCCTCAGGCCACCCCTTTGTGAAGCCTGAAGAAAACAGTTTTCAAATGGAAATGAATGGGCCTCACCTGTGGCTCTTTATCAGCCTCTTGGACCTGTGTGTGGCTGTGACTTAGATTCTCAGCACCTGATGGATCTTAAGAATGATCCCATTTGAGCTTCCAAAACCAAAATGGCAAAAAATGTCATTCATTGTGGATGAAGTCTCTTGCCTTCCTCTGTTAGGTTCCTGCACTCCATCAAATGACAATAGGGATTCTTTGGGTCAAATGAGTTCTTCAAAGCCCTGCAGAGGTGCTTGTGTTTTCGCATGACTCTAAATCACCTAAAGAATCCATACCTAAAATCAGTAGGCCTCAAATTGGAGAAACAAAGAAGTATTAACGGCAGGATTATTTGTTCACTCCTGGTTCACAGAAACGGTGTCCAGGCTACCCTGACTTTAGGCAAATGAGGGGCAAACGAGCTGATTTTGGACACTGTCTTGGGCTGCGCCCCTCATGGAAACCTCCAGCCAGAGGTTAAGATGATTGACTATATGGAATAAGATGAAGGCCATGTGGGAGTGTTTTGGTTTTAATTTTGGTCATTTGTGTTGCATTGGAAAAAATAACTGGGTCCACGTGGGCTTGAACTCTGGTGTGATTCCCCTTAGAGACTGGGTTTTGGAACTGAACTCAGGGAAGCATTGCCATGAATTTTGTTAGGATTTTAAGAGGCCACGCATGAAAGTCCCTCTTGGAAACTGAGACCTAGGCCCCGGGTGGATTTCCACAGAGGCCTGGGAATCTCAGCAAGGATATCACATGATTTTATTCTTAAAGAAATGGCAGCCATAGTTGAGAGTCAAAACACACATGGACCTCACATTGTAGACCTCAATGGGCCTGGCCTAATGTGACCTTTTGTCCACTCTTTGGGTAGCCGTGCCTGTGAGAGTTCTCCAGAGATTTCATTGAAATGAGCTTCCTCACCATTTAATGTTTGCTGAATGAACTGAAACCCACAGTGCCTCCAACTTCATGCTTGAAAAATGGCTAGATAAATACCATGAAATTTTTGAAATTCCTATCACCAGGTGGCACTGGAGAAACATTGAATGTCCTGTTGCTCATTATGAGTATACCAGACAGTGCCTTGATTTACTGAGTTTCATGAAAATGGTGTAGAACATATTTGTGTATGCAAATATGTGCTACACAAAATCTTCCTACTCTCATTCACAACAATACCTTGACACTATCTTTGCCCCAAGTAAGACAAAATAAAAGAAGAAGAGTTAGAAAATCTGTGAATACATATCAGGAATGGAACATGATTGCGAGTTCACAATCTTGGAGGTGGTAGAGGAGTTTCCAAAAGTAAGGGACAGGGTAAATATTGCACAAATATGGAGATGTGCCAGCCTAAAGACTTCTGGAGAACCTGCCTCTGAGGTTGGCCACTTGAAGTATATGTTGTTGTCAGGACCTATGGCTTCTTTTCTAGTGAGACCACAAAAGCTGGGTCTCCATCTATGTGACCTGCAGAACATGGTTTCTTATTTTCCAAAGAAAGTGAGGCAGCAAGGCTGAATTCTCTCTTTGTAAGTAAACTCTTGCCACTGAAGGCTAAGTGTGGCCCCGTGTGGACTGTGAAGCCATTTGGTAATCCTCCACTTTTCATGGTGTTCTTGCTGCTGCACTGGGAGTTTGGTATTGGCTTCAGGAAATACAAGAAATTCAACTGGGTCACAGTGCTGGAGGGAGATCTGTCACGTGTTGTGCGTCAGGGTCTGCAGGAGAATGCACCAACCAGGCTTCTATCCCACATAGCTTGCCCCCTTGACCATAGCAACCTGATTCTGAACATTGACCTGAAACCTCTCCATTCAACAAGATGCCTTTACATACAAGGGTCTGCTGGCTGCACCATGTCAGTTACAAGCCTTTTGGCAGATCCACATAATCCCAACACAGAAGTTTTATCACAGACCTGCAAAACACTCCTCTAGGCCCACTACTCAACAGACTTTAACTTATTTGCATCACTGTTCTACACCATTTTCATGAAACCCAGTCAATCAAGGCACTGTCTGGTACACTCATGATCAGCAACAGGAAATCCAAAGTGTATCCAGTGACACCTGGTGATGGGAATTTCAAATTTTTATGATGTTTATCTAGCCATTTTTCAAGGATGAGGTTGGAGGCACTGTGGGATTTAATTCATTCTGGAAACATCAAATGGTGAGAAAGCCCATTTCAATGAAACATCTGGAGAACTCTCACAGACAAGACTTCCCAAAGAGTGGCCAAATGATCAAATGAAGCCAGGCCCATTGAGGTCTACAATGTGAGGTCCATGTGTGTTTTTACTCTCAACTATGGCTGTCAAGTCTTAAAGAATAAAATCATGTGATATTCTGGCTCAGATTCCCAGTGCTCTGTGGGAAGCCCCCTGGACCTAGATCTCAGTTTCCAAAGGCCACTACCATGTGTGGCCTCCAAAAATCCCAACACAATTCATGGCAATACATCTCTGCAGTAATTTCCAAACTCAGTCTCTAAGAAGACTCACACCAGAGTTCAAGCCAAGGTGGACCCAGTCATCTCTTCCATCAGCCAAACAAATGACCACAATTAAAACCAAAATACTCCCACATGGCTCTCAACTACTTCCACATAGACACTCATCATTACCTCTGGCTGGAAGTTTCCATGAGGGGCGCAGCTGAAGACAGTATCCAAAATATGCTCCCTACCCTCATTTGTCTAAAGTCAGGGTGGCTTGACAACCTATCTGTGAACAAGGAGTGATCAAATAGGCCTGCCATTAATACTGCTCTGCTTCTCCAATTTGAGCCTAATGTCTGTGGGGTTTAGATTCTTTATGTGAATTGGAGTCATGAGAAAATCCAAGCACCTATGGGCTTGCCTCTGCAGGGCTTTGAAAAACTTTTTGAACCAAAGGATACCTATTCTCACTTGATGGAAATCAGGAACCTTACAGAGGAAGGCGAGAGACTTCATCCACAAGACTGCTATTTTTCCATTTTGGTTTTGGATCCACACATGAGATCTTTCCTTAGATTCATCAGGTGGTGAGAATCTAAGTCACAGCCTCACACAGGGCCAAGAGGCTGATTCAGACACATCCCTTTCCATGGCAATTAAGCAAAGAGCCACAGGTGATGCTCATTATTTTCCATTAGAAAACTGTTTTCTTCAGGCTTCACAAAGGGGTGGACTGAGGCAAAGACCTTCCAGACATTCAGGGCAACGGAACAATAGGTAAACAAAAGGCCCAAATCAGTGTTTCTCCACTGACACTTTACTGGTCACACTGATATCTGAGTTTTCTGAGTTCCTCTCCATTCCCTTCATCTATCCAGTACAAGGCCATGTTACAGAGTTTGGAGGTGGTACATATCTTTTACACAAAACCATGAGCCTATTCTTGAGAGTGGCCAGAATTCAGGAAGAAAACAGGAACTTAGGAAGATAGCAGGTATTGCCCATTCATAAGGAAAGTCGTAGTCCATTCATAAATTTGGCAGGATGAATGCTGAGAAGCTTTCTACTAGACAGAACACATCCATTGATGCATTCTCTTTTCTAATGTCTATAACCACAGACACAGTGGGATACACAAACCCACAACCACACCCACAAAGGCAACACTTTCCTCCAAGTTGGTCTGTGACTATCCAGAGTGTCCTCTGACTGGTGGGCCATACTATGTTCCCCAAAATTGCTTGTTCTGTCTCAAATCTGCTTTCCTTTGCCAACTCTTGAAGTAGTCAGGAGTCAGCGGTGAGCCAATACCTGCTTTATCAGGAAAGAACCATCTTCAGAGCTTCCCTGGCATTTGGCCATCCTCACATCAGTAGGTAAGTGCCGTAGCCCGGCTGGCTGGGCAAAATAACCGGGGGGGTGACGAACAACT
This sequence comes from Callospermophilus lateralis, assembly GCF_048772815.1. Taxonomy (NCBI): domain Eukaryota; kingdom Metazoa; phylum Chordata; class Mammalia; order Rodentia; family Sciuridae; genus Callospermophilus; species Callospermophilus lateralis. Next base: position 11,680 of record NW_027513159.1, read on the forward strand.
TGTGTAGACTGATGCAGCAGGCCTGGAAGCCATTTATTGTTGAATAAGAGCGGTATTTATACATTTTACACAGCCTATCTAATTAGCATAAAATAGATACAGCAGTCAAACAATAAGGAATCTCCACACTTAATGGCTCGCTTTTGTTACTTCACAAACCACTCCCTCTGGCATTTTGCCAGGCGCCATCCAGACTTCTTTACAGGCTCTAACATTTCTCTGGCAAAATAACAGGTGCCAATCTGACTTGTTTACAGACGTTAACATTTCCCCCTTTTGTTTAATTTAAATAAGGACCATAGTGTTTTTTACAGAAACACCATAAATAACCTGCTAGAAACAGAAAGGGAGGATACAAAATGTTACAATACCAATCCAATTGATGGCTCCATGCAAGAAGCCCTTGGAAAACTTATACCAGCAATGACACCGTTAGCAAAGATACCGAGTTACAAGTTGTTGTAGATTACAGTCTGTTGTCTCAGTCCAGATAAAGCAGTGTCTCAATAGATTAACTCAGAGATCAGGTAAATCACAGTCCAGGTAAGTTCTCCAGGCAGCTAGCTTAAGTTGTAGTAGCAGAAACAGCGATAGCTCCGAAGTCTCCTCGGGTTCTCAGCCGAAGTTTCCTCCAGTTCTCAGCAACATTGTAAATTCTTCCACCTTTGTTTTCACCGGCACTTGGACGAAGGCAGGAACTCCGGATGGCTAAAGAAAATCCTGTAGCATTTCACTAAGAAAACAACCTTCTGAACAATTTTAGTACATTATCTCAAGGTTTTTTACATTTGAAATAAGCCTTAATAGTACTCATTACTCATCAGCCTGCAGGTGTGGGAGACCCATTGTAGTTACTGGCCTTGGAAATGATCAAACTTCAGGGATGCCAGTGGCATCTTCTGCCAGCTGTAGCATCCTGGGCAGCCCCAGATGGCCCCAGGGAGAGTCCTGGGCTCAAACTTCTTCCGGGCACAGGGAGCAAAACCCTGCGAGACTGTGCCTCCAGGTCAGGTCTAGATTTGGGCTCACAGTGGTGATCCGCTCCCTCGGGCAGGGGGGCGGGGAAGAGCCCTCAACTGCCTCTTGGAAAATTCTTACTGCGCCATGATCGGCTTGGGCAGGTGGCAGCCGCCTTGTCATTTCACGCACCCTCCAGTATCGAAAAGTATTCAGTAATAGCCTTTTGCTGCAACTTTTTTCCTGATAATCCTTCTTCTTCTGAACTTTCTTTTTCTTTCTGACTAGAGTTTCTGGGCTTTTATCAACACATGCCCTAACTATTCTTGGTTCCACTGGGGTGCCTTTTTCTCTTATCAATTTACTTCTCACCCCTTCCATATTTTCATCACAAAGACAATACAACATTTCAAGACAAAACAAGACACAAACATACTGCATCAATCTTCTCCATTTTCTCGAAATGGTCATTTTTCCTGTCGCCCTATCTGCCTAGGGACGAGCAGATTGCTCCCGTCCTATCTATGGACAGAAAGCTTTTTTCGACCCTTACCCGTGAGTGTCCCAGGGCTCCCCGTAACGGGCCACCATCTGCCGCAGTCCCGCTGCAGCAGAATAACCTGGGGGGTGACGAATAACTTGTGTATGTTGATGCAGCAGGAATGAGAGCCGTTTATTGTAAGATCTGAGCGATATTTATACATTTTACACAGCCTATCTCATTAGCATAAAATAGATACAGCAGTCAACCAATAAGGAATCTTCACACTTAATGGCTCGCTTTTGTTACTTCACAAACCACTCCCTCTGGCATTTTGCCAGGCACCATCCAGACTTGTTTACAGACTCTAACATTTCTCCAGCAAAATAACAGGTGCCAATCTCACTTGTTTACAGACCTTAACAGGTAAGAAGAAAGACTGACTCTGTCTTTGGTAAATTCAAACAAGTGAGACCACTGGGACTGGGATTGGTAATGGCTCTGGGTGCCTGGCTTCCTGGATCCCAAGTTCAGAGACTTTCATCACCAAGGAAGTGAGGTGTGGTCACTTCTTTCAGGAACTGAATGAGGTCACTGCCTTGGCTACCACTTTGTCCTAACAGTTGCTTCCAAGGGTTCCATGAGATGGAGGCTGCCCCTACTTCCTGTGACAATTTCATATGTTAGAATGGTATATCAACCATACGCACCTGGGAAGAGCTTTCCACACAGGCCTGGTTTGGTCTACTCTACATTAAGAAGAGTGAGGCTGATTCAGACACATTCCTTCATCCTTCCAGGTTGTTTGCCATGGAGATGTCTTTTGCTCTCTCAGGTCCTTCATAGCTGCCTACATCTTCTCCAGAGATTATTTCTGCACGTACCTTTGATGTTCTCAGCAGGTGGAAGATCCCATACATTCTTGTATTGTAAGACCAACACTGTCGCTGCTCTTCAGCAAAGTTAGATTGAGGGAACAGTGTATGATTAGTGTTATTAACATGTTCGATATGGGTTAGGAACCATTCTGCTGCATGAATAATGGTATTGGGAACCTGTGATATTTACAAGAATATAGAGGTGAAATATATGTACGAAAACAGAAATCTAAGTAAGATTTGAAGCCCAGAAGGTCATTTGTCCCTTGATTGGGATACTTAGCGTTGAATTACATTCTGCACAGATGTTTCAGATAAATCGATATACAATGGCATAGGACCTTTCACCTTGGATGATTGAATGTAGAAGAGAACATCCAGTCAAAAAGTGATAGTGGGTAGGATTAGGAAGATAGTCGGTAGGTTTAGGAAGAAGAATGAGTGTAGGATTTGGAACAAAAGTTCTTTAGAAGTAGGGTATCGCTAAGAGAGTGAATGTAAATATCAGCACATGTGACGAGGAAGTCACAATGATTAACTGGGGAAAATATGTAGGAAAGCAGATATCAATAGAGACATTACAAAATCAGGCAAAGTATAAAGTGAGTGACAGGATTAGACATTTTCAACATGGTTGAGTTTGAATATATAATCTTTGGAAGAAACAAATATGTAGTCACCAATAGGATTTTCATTTGAGAGCATTAGGCAACCTGGACATGGATGTTTTTAGTAATCCATGTTCACTTTCCATTTAGGTTTTGTACAATCATAAGTGTGACCTTTGCTTTTTGTGTCCAGAATATTACTGTGATAAAATGTATATGTAGATCAGGTGACATGAGTATTTCTTCCACCATTTCTGGGAGCTATATTTTGAGGACGTATAAATTAGTATTGGGGGTACAAAGAGGTGTACCTGTGTCTATGAATATAGAGATAATTCGTGAATAGACTGTACTGTGAATAAATAATATAACTGGTTCCACTTTAAATAATGGATTGAATTGATATCTGAAACTAAGTAAGAAATCTTATATTGATATAGAACCATTCATTCCAACCAGTTACACATCTAATGGTAATATTAGTGTTATGGTTTATTGTGACGGGTTTGTGAGTTTTGCTTCAAATGTGATAATGGAAATTGAAAATAATGTGTTTGGAAAGAAGTCTCATGAAAAGAGCAGTCAAGAAACATGGAGGAATACATGTGTTCTCAAGCTGGAAGTGATTGAAAGTGAAACAAATGCCTATAAATTTGCAAAATTTTGATGAGACATATATGCTATGATGTGCATAAACTGAAGAAATAGTAATGTACCAGTGTTGAATAAAAATGAACGTCAAAATGCACATCATGTCTACTTGCATTGATGTTCAACTGGGTCAGTTACTGTAGAAATATTAGGATTTTGGGGGGGGATTAATAATACAATTTATTTTAGCACTAGCATGCCACAGAATGTAGAGGAAAGATCAATGGATTTTTAGTTATAGCACTAATAATCTAACATTTAGTGACTATTTTGGATAGTCTAAAATTACATAAGGCTATGTAACATAATTTTTTTTATTTAACATTCATCAAAGCTTGGAATTTTCATAATATTTCTTCTTTTTTATTTTTTATTTTTTCAGTTGTTGATTGACCTTCATTTTGTTTATTTGTATGTGGTGCTGAGAATAGAACCATGTGCCTTACACATGCTAGAAAAGCATGTTACCACTGAGCCACAAACCCAGCCCCTCCACTTTTATCTTAACATCATACACTCATGTCCCTCTTCTTTACTCACTTTCTTCCCCATTTTCCCCCTTCTCTCCCTTCCTTTTTCGTTTCCCCTCCATATCTATTTTTCTCTCATGTCATTACAAACAGTAGTATGCTATGAAATTTAAGTTTAAGACTGTTTTTTATAGTCATTCTTTTTCTTGAGAAAATCTAAAAATTATAATCACCTGATAGATATATTACAATACATTTATTACACATATGTATCTATATTCATGCATATGCATTACATATATTATATATATATACATATATATTTAAAAGTACTTTGATTTTCCTGTTAGAAATAATATAGACCAAGTCTTTCTTAATTCTCAATTCTTCCATAATTAACATCTTACAGTGAAAATCAAATAAACATATTTAAGTAAAAAGGTATCATTCTTATTTATCAATACTGATAATTTAAGGGTTTATATCACATTAAGCTGTAATATGGCATATTAACTCTTATGAATTAGAGAAATTTTATTTGAACAACCTATTATTTAAGGACCATATGCACTGACATTTTAAATGGCGTTCTTGTGATTTCTATTTCTATCAATTGTGTATTAATTGCCAAATACTTATTTTAGTACTTTTCATGTTCATAATTGATATAAAGTCAATTGTTTAATTCTTCTTGTAAGTAGTTACTTATTACAGTAGGGACATTATTAATAATACAACATCTTTATAAGAAAAATGGTACAAATTTATTTTCATGCAAAATTAAGAATAATTGCATGCTCTAAATGTTTGATTGTTGATACTTATAATAAAGAGCTTTTGATGAGTCTCTTCCCCAGTAAAACATAAAATGCAAAGATAATGTCCAAATAAAGATAAGAAAAATACACATTATCAGCTAGAAACTATTAAATAAAAGATGAAAAGAACAATCCAACACATTGTACGAACTTGTCAGATGAGGTAGTATTCTGGAAGAATAGCCTAAGACTAGACCTTGTCCATGTCAAAATATTCACGAAAAAAATGAAGTATGAAAAGTGTAGAAAATGCTATGAATTTTTCATGAAGATAGGTGAATTATCCTTTCATCTCAATTTATGTGCATTTTCTGGTAAAATAAATTTGTGATATTTACAACTACACAAAACAAAGTTTCTGCATAGCAAAATGAATACATCTGAACCCATTTTTAGCTGATTTCTTCCCACTAAATTTTAAACCTTTATTTATTTATTTATTTATTTTTATTGGTTGTTCAAAACATTACAAAGCTCAAGATATATCATCTTTCATACATTTGACTCAATTGGGTTATGAACTCCCATTTTTTCCCCAAATACGAATTGTAGAATCACATCGGTTACACATTCACACTTTTACATAATGGCATATTAGTGACTGTTGTATTCTGCTACCTTTCCTATCCCCTACTATCCACCCTCTCCTCCCCTCCCATCTTCCCTCTCTACCTCATCTGCTATTGTTCAATTCTCTCCATTGTTTCCCCCCCACTTCCCCTCACAACATTTTATATGCGATTTTGTGTAACATTGAGGGTCTCCTACAATTTTCATAAGCTTTCCCTTCTCTCTCCCTTTCTCTCCCCCCATTCGTCTTTGTTTAATGTTAATATTTTCCTCATGCTCTTCCTCCCTGTTCTGCTCTTATTTGCTCTCTTTATATCAGAGAAGACATTTGGCATTTATTTTTTTAAGGACTGGTTAGCTTCGCTTAACATAATATGCTCTAATGCCATCCATTTCCCTGCAAATTCTATGATTTTGTCATTTTTGTGCTGTGTAATACTCCATTGTGTATAGATGCCACATTTTTTTATCCATTAATCTATTGAAGGGCATCTAAGTTGGTTCCACAGTCTAGCTATTGTGAATTGTGCCGCTATGATCATTGATGTGGCAGTATCCCTATAGTACGCTCTTTTAAGATCCTCAGGGAACAGTCCAAGAAGGGTGATAGCTGGGTCAAATGGTGGATCCATTTCCAGCTTTCCCAGGAATATCCATACTTCTTTCAAAATTGGCCTCACCAATTTGCAGTCCCACCAGCAGTGTACAAGTGTACACTTTTCCCCACATCCTCGCCAACACTTATTGTTGTTTGACTTCATAATGGCTGCTCATCTTACTGGAGTAAGATGGTATCTTAAGGTGGTTTTGATTTGCATTTCTCAGACTGCTAGAGATGGTGAGCATTTTTTCATGTACTTGTTGATTGATTGTATGTCCTCCTCTGTGAAGTGTCTGATTAGGTCCTCGGCCCATTTGTTGATTGGGTTATTTGTTATCTTATTGTTTAATATTTTGAGTTCTTTGTATATTCTGCATATTAGGGCTCTATCTGAAGTGTGAGGGGTAAAAATTTGTTCCCAGGATGTAGGCTCTCTATTTACCTCTCTTATTGTTTCTCTTCTTGAGAAAAAAACTTTTTAGTTTAAGTAAGTCCCATTTGTTTTTTTCTTGTTATTAACTCTTGGGCTATTGATGTCTTATTAAAGAATTTGGAGCCTGACCCCACAGTATATAGATCGTAGCCAACTTTTTCTTCTATGAGACGCAGTGTCTCTGATTTGATATCTAGCTCCTTGATCTATTTTGATTTAACTTTTGTGCATGGTGAGAAAACGGGATTCAGTTTCATTTTGTTGCATATGGATTTCTAATTTTCCCTGCACCATTTGTTGAAGATGCTATCCTTCATCCATTGCATGTTTATAGCCACTTTATCAAATATAAGAAAGTTGTAATTTTGTGGATTGGTTTCTCTGTCCTCCATTCTATACCATTTGTCCACCTGCCTGTTTTCATACCAGTACCACACTGTTTTTGTTACTATTGCTTTGTAGTAAAGTTTGAACTCTGGTATCGCTATACCTCCCGATTCACACTTCCTGCTTAGAATTTCTTTTGCTATTCTGTGTCTTTTGTTTTTCTATATGAATTTCATGATTGCTTTATCATTTCTACAAGAAATGCCATTGGGATTTTGATTGGCATTGCGTTAAACCTGTATAGAACTTTGGGTAATTTCGCCATTTTGATGAATTTAGTTCTGCCTATCCATGAACAGGGTACATTTTTCCATCTTCTAAGATCTTTTTCTATCTCTCTCTTTAGGGTTCTGTGGTTTTCACCTCTTTTGTTAGGTTGATTTCCAAGTATCTTATTTTCTTTGAGGATATTGTGAATGGAGTGGTTTTCCTCATTTCAATTTCAGAAGTTTTGTTGCTGATATACAGGAATGCCTTTGATTTATGCGTGTTGGTTTTATATCCTTCATTTATTAACTCTAGCAGTTTCTTTGTAGACCCTTTTGGGTCTGTTAAATATATTACCATGTCATCCACAAATAGCGATAATTCAAGTTCTTCTTTTCCTATTTTTATGCCTTTAATTTCTTTTGTCTGTCTAATTTCTCTGGCTAGTATTTCAAGAACTAAATTGAATAGAAGTGGTGATAGAGGGCATCCCTGTCTTGTTCCAGATTTCAGAGGGAATGCCTTCAGTTTTCTTCATTTAGGATGATCCTAGCCTGAGGTTTAGCATATATAGCTTTTACAATGTTGAGGTAAGTTCCTGTTATTTCTAGTTTTTCTACTGTTTTGAACATAAAGGGATGCTGAACTGTGTCGAATGTTTTTACTACATCTATCGAGATGATCATATGGTTCTTGTCCTTAAGTCTATTGATGTGGTGAATAGCATTTATTGATTTCCGTATATTGAACCAGCCTTGCATTCCAGGGAAGAATCCTACTTGATCATGGTGCACAACTATTTTGATATGCTTTTGGATTCAATTCACACGGATTTCATTGAGAATTTTTGCATCCAAGTTCATTAGAGATATTGGTTGTAGTTTTCTTTTTTGAAGTGTCTTTGTCTGGTTTTGGGATCAGGGTGATTTTGGACTCCGAGAATGAATTTGGAAGCGCTCCTTATTTTTCTATTTCTTGATATAGCTTGAAAAGTATTGGTACTAATTCTTCTTTGAAGGTTTTTTTGAACTCTGCTCTATACCCATCAGGTCCAGGGCTTTTTTTGGTTGGTAGTATTTTGATGGCTTCTTCTATTTCTTCCTTTGTTTTTGGTCTGTTTAAATTGTGTGTGTCTTCCTGACTGAATCTGGGCAGATCGTATGACTTAAGAAATTTGTCGATATTTTAACTATCTTCTATTTTATTGGAATATAGGGTTTCAAAATACTTTCTAATTATCTTCTGTATTTGTGTACTGTCTGTTGTGATATTGTCTTTTTCATTCCATATGTTAGTAATTTCAGTTGTCTCTCTTCTTCTCATCCTTAGCATGGCTAAGGGCCTGTAAATCTTATTTATTTTTTCAAAGAACCAACTTTTAGTTTTATCAATTTTTTCAATGTTTTTTTTTGTTTCAATTTCGTTGATTTCTGCTCTAATTTTAATTATTTCTTGTCTTCTACTACATTTGCTGTTGTTTTGCTCTTCCTTTTCTAGGTTTTTGATGTGTACTGTGAGTTTATTTATTTGTTGTTTTATTCTTTTTTTGAGGAAAGAACTCCAAGAAATGAATTTCGCTCTTAAAACTGCCTTCTTTGTGTCCCATAGATTCCAGTACGATGTGTCTGTATTGTCATTTGATTCTAAAAATATTTTTATCTCCTCCTTTATGTCTTCTGTAACCCATTGATCATTCAGTAGAATATTGTTCATTTTCCATGTGATGTAGGATTTTTCCTTCCTTCTTTTATCATTGATTTCCAGTTTCATTCCATTATGATCAGATATGGTGCATGGTATTTTCTCCACGCCTTTATATTTACTAAGAGTTGCCCAATGGCATAATATATGGTCTAACTTGGAGTAGGATCCATGTGCTGCTGAGAATAAAGTGTATCCACTTGATGATGGTTGATGTATTCTATATATGTCGGTTACGTCAAGGTTATTGATTGTGCTGTTGAATTCTATAGTTTCTTTATTCAGTTTTTTATAGAGGATCTGTCTAATGGCGAGAGCGGTGTGTTGAAGTCACCCATAATTATTGTGTTGTAGTCTATTTGACTCTTGAACTTGAGGCGAGTTTGTTTTATGAGCATTGCAGCTCAATTGTTTGGTGCATACCAATTGATAATTGTTATGTCTTGTTGGTGGATGGTTCCTTTTAACAATATATAGTGTCCTACTTTATCCCTTTTGATTAATGTAGGTTTGAAGTTGATTTTATATGATATGAGTATGGCCACTCCTGCTTGCTTCTGAGGGCCATATGAGTGGTATGATTTTTCCCAACCTTTCACTTTCAGCCTGTGTATGTCTTTACCTTTCATATGAGTCTCTCGAAGGCAGCATATTGTTGGATTTATTTTTTTGATCCAGGTTACTAGCCTATGTCTCTTGATTGGTGAGTTTAGATTTTTAACATTTAAGGTTACAATTGAAATATGATTTGTACTTCCAGTCATGTTTATTTATTTATTTATTTTAATTTGGGTAGTTTTTACTTTTTGGTTTTTTTCTTACCCCTTTACTGAGATACCTCCCGCTGTTAGTTTTGGGCACTATTTTTCAATTCCTCTTCTTGTAGTATTTTGCTCAAAATGCTTTGCAGTGCTGGTGTTCTGTCTGCGAATTCTTTTAGCTTTTATTTATCAGGAAGGACTTAATTTCATTGTCAAATCTGAAGCTTAATTGTGTTGGATACAGTATTCTTGGTTGGAATCCATTATTTTTCAGTGTTTGAAATACATTGTTCAAAGATCTTCTCGCTTTCAATGTCTGTGATGAAAAATCAATTGTTAACCTTATTGGTTTACCCCTGAATGTTATCTGCCTACTTTCTTTCGTAGCTTTTAATATTCTCTCCTTGTTCTGTATGTTGGCTATCTTCATAATTATATGTCTTGGAGTTTGTCTATTATGGTTTTGAATGTTTGAGGTCCTGTAGGCTTCCAGGATATGGCAATCCATTCCATCTTTCATCTCTGGGAAGTTTTCTAGAATTATTTCATTTAATATGTTGTTCATTCATTCGGTTTGAATTTCTATGCCTTCTTCTATCCCGATGACTCCCAATTTTGTTTTTTTTATGACATCCCATATCTCTTGAATAGTTGCTCATGGGATTTAAGCATGTTTTCTGTGTTGACTATATTCTTTTCAAGTTGACAAACTTTGTCTTCATTATCTGATGTTCTGACTTCTACTTGATCTAGTCTATTTGTAATATTCTTGTTTGAGTTTTTAATTTGGTTTATAGTTTCCTGCATTTCTAGAATTACTGTATGATTTTTTAAAAGATCTCTATCTCCTGGTAAAGCTTGTTCTTTGCCATTTGAATTTGTTTGTTTAATTCATTTTCAAAATGTACTTTTATCCTTAGACTTGCTGCCTCATGTCTTCTCTCTTATTCCTTTCCATCTGAGTTAGGTATGACTTAAGTTTTTTCCCTATCCCTGTTTCTGATGCTTCTAGGTTCTCCTGTAGTATTAAGTTGTCCTTCATTGTTTGTACACCTTGTTTTCCCTTGTTTTTTCATGATGTTCACGTCATTTTCCAGCTCTATTTGATTGCTGTGTTTCTGCTCTCTTCCAAAGATTTGTTATGGGTTTATATATCTCTGTTTTCTCTCCTTTGTGTTGGTAGACTATGCCTGCTTAAGTGGATTCCGCTGTTAAGGAATTCTGACGGCCGAGCTCCAGTGATGTCACCTCTCTGCTGTGGTGGGCCCCAGGCTCCTTGCCAGAGGGTCCGAATTGGGTGGGTGGACTGGATTGTCTCTGGTTGGTTTCAGCTCCCGGTCGCTGGCAGGCCGGCAGTCTCCAGCCACCCAGTAGCGCGGGCAGCTTGTGGTCTGTCTTCAGCTGGTGGGTGATCTCTAGCCACACAGTTGCGCGTTCGGTCGCCGGCAGGCGCGCGTTCTCCAGCCGTCAAGACATAGCGTCAGCAGGTGGGCTGGCGCCAGCAGGAAGGTGGTCTCCCGTTGCCCAGTCACACTGGCAGTGGGCCGGCGTTCTCCAGCCAGCCAGTCAGGAGGGCCTGGCCTCTAGTCCCCTGGTTTATCCTGCTAGTCCTGATTTCTCCTGCTAGACCAGATTTCTCCTGAGTGATGCTTCTCGGCAGCTCAAAATGTTCTCTGGGTCTGCCGTTTGTTGGGTGGGGAGGGTGTCTATTGGGAACCCTGGAACTCTATTGTTTTAATTTTTTTCGCTTGCCCATCGCCCCGCACTGGCTAGACAAGTTTCATTTTTGCCGCTGATGGGAAGGGGAGATGAAGGTCAGGTGCCTCTAGTTTTCCCCCAGTCTTTATGCAGACTTGCTCTGATTATTCCTCCCCCAAAAGCCTAGGAGATATTTTATGCGAATTCCCCTCTGTATGTGAGATGAGCTGAGAAACACACACCTGTTTTATTCTTGCAATCTGTCAGGGAGTGGTGGTGGTTACTTCAGCTCTCCAAGATGGTGGCTGTTGGTTTCCTTTGTGGAGTTTCTGCTTTGGGGCATAGAAATGTACTGCTAACTTCCCCGTCTGAAATCGCGAATTCAGCTGGGGGCTCAGTGGATGCTCAGCCAGCAGGATTCCACAGAATCCACAGCAACGTTTCTCCCTGCTTGCTGGTCGCTTCTGGGTGGTGCCTCACCATTTGTAGACACAGGGCAGGTCACGCGGATCAATCAGAATGGATCTCCAGTTGCACAAGTGGCTTGTGTTTGAGACTCAATTACCGGACCTCGGTGGTGGAAATCATTCTTCTAGGTTTCGGTAAACACCCATTTTCCTGTAAGATCCTAACAAGATAGTTTTTCATTGCTCTAACTCGTTATTCACTTGCGCAGTGGCAGGGTACACTGGGTGTGATACACTGTCTTCACAGCCATCTTGCAATGCCGAAATATTAGGATTTGGATGCACCATTTACTGAAAACTGTTTCAGTACTAGGAAAAAATATGTATTTCAGGTGGATGAATATTTCTGAGAATAATTTTTTAAAAATTGGATTATAAATCCACATACATGAATATGAATGAATTTAGGGAGTGCAAAATAAGACACAAATATTTCATATTTTGAAAAATCTGGAGAGTATATATATATATATATATATATATATATATATATATACACACACACACACACACACACAGACATTAAAAACTAGCAATATATATGCCAATCAAAATTCATCATGAAATACATATCATCCACAGACCCAAAAATATTCATATACTGAACATGGATTTTTGTATAATGTTGTTCAACTAGGAGGCTTACCCATAGGTTGAATTTTCAGTTCCAACAACATTTAGGAGGAGTGATCTCTTCTCACAATTTGTATTTGCCAAGTCAGTCACCTCACAAAAATGTACGTGTGATACCAGGTACAATTCTATATGTGCATATAAAATTACATGTGCTGAATAGGCTACAGAGAAAAGGAGACAGGAATTCACATATTTGTTAACTTTCAAAACACACGGAGAACTATTTCAACAAAAAAAATGACTAGATTTATAACTCCTACCCTATATAATGCAAAAGGCAATTCCAACTATACACCATGCCTCCTCTGAACTGCTTGTATTTCTATTCTGTTTTGGTTATTATTCTCTATCATATTACGATTAGTAGTCAGAGTCTAGTATGGTAGGGGTTAGAGTCAGGGATTCAGTATTTCGAATGGAAATTTGGAAAATGTATCCAATGTGTATGCAAATATGTGCCACACAAAATCTTCCCACTCCTCCAGAACAATGGCTTGACATTATCTTCGCCCCAAGTAAGACATAATTAGAGGAGAAGAATTAGAAATCAGTGAATACTTCTCTGGAATGTAATATGCTAAGAAGTTCACTACCTTGAAGGTGGTACAGGAGTTTCCAAAAGTAAGGGACAGGGTGAACACTCCATAAACATGGAGCTCTGCTGGCCTAAAGACTTCTTGAGAAATTTCCTCTGAGATTGGGCACTTGAAACATATGTTGTTATGAGGAGCTTTAGCTTCCTTTGTACTGAGATCATCGAAGCTGGGTCTGCACCTATGTGACCTGTAAAACATAGTTTCTTATTTTCCAATTAACATGAGACACCAGTCCTGAATTTGATCTTTGTAGGTAAACTGTGGCCACTGGGTTCTAAGTGTCTCCCTGTGTGGACTGTGAAGCCATTTGTTCATCCTCCAATTTTCATGGTGTTTCTTGCTGCTGTATTTGCTTATGAAGTAAAAAAAAGATCACCTGGGACACAGTGCTTGAGGGAGTTCTGTCACGTGTGGTGGGTCAGGGTCTGCAAGAGAATATACCAACAATGCTTCTATTCCACATAGCTTTTCCTTTTGACCACAGCAACATAATTCTCAACATTGCCCTGAAACCTCTCTATATAACAAGATACCATTACATATAAGGGTCTGCTGGCTGCACCATGTCAGTCACAAGGCATTTGGAAGCCAATGGAAGATCAACATGGCCCCACCACAGATGTTTTATCACACACCTCCCCTCCTCTGATCTAGGCCCACTACTCAGCAGGCTCCAATTTACTGGCATCTCTGTTATACACCATTTTGATGAAACCTAGTCAATCAAGGCACTGTCTGGTATACTCATGATCAGCAACCGGTTTTCCAAATTTTCTCCAGTGCCACCTGGTCATGGAAATTTCAATAATTTTATTGTATTTATCTAGCCATTTTTCACGGATGAAGATGGAGGCACTGTGGATTTTAATTTGTACAGGAACCATTAAATGATGAGAAACCTCATTTCGATGAATGCTCTGTAGAACTGTTAAAGACAAGGCTTCCCAGGGAGTGGCCAAAAAGTCACATGAAATCAGACCCATTGAGGTCTACAATGTGAGGTCCATGTGTGTTTTGACTGTCACCTATGCCTACCAAGTCTTTCAGAAAAAAAAAATCATGTGGTATCCTGGCTGAGATTCCCAGTGCTCTGTGGAAAGCCACCCTGGGCCTAGATCTCAGTTTCCAAGGGAGACTCTCATGCGTGCCCTCCTAGAATCCCAACACAATTCATGGCACAAGTTCTCTGAGATCAGATCCAGAATGCACTCTCTAAGTGTAATCACACCAGAGTTCAAGCCCATGTGGACCCAGGCATCTCCTTTAACAGCCACATAATGACCACAATTAAACCAAAACACTCCCACATGGCCCTCATCTTTTTCCATATAGATACTCATCATAACCTCTGCCTGGAGGTTTCCATGAGGGGCACATTCCAAGACAGTGTCCAAAATAAGCTCCCTTGCCCCTCATTTGCCTAAAGTCAGGGTGGCCTGGACATACTTCCTGTGAACCCGGAGTGATCAAATAGGCATGCCGTTAATACTGCACCGCTTCTTCAATTTGAGGCCTACTGAGTTAGAGGTATAGATTCTTTATGTAAATTAGAGTCATGAGAAAACCCAAGCACCTTTGCAGGGCTTTGAAGAACTCAATTGACAGAAAGGATCCCTATTTTCACTTGATAGAGGTCAGGAACCTCACAGAGGAAAGCGAGACTTTATCCACAATGACTGGTGTATTTGCCATTTTGGTTTTGGATGCACACATGGGATCTTTCTTTAGATCCATCTGGTGCTGAGAATCTAAGCCACAACCTCACACAGGGCCAAGATGCTAATTCAGACACATCCCTTTCCAAAGCAATTAAGCAAAGAGCCACAGGTGATGCCCAATCATTTCCATTTGAAAACTGTTTACTTCAGGCTTCACAAAGGGGTGGCCAGAGCAAGAACTTCCTGACATTCAGTTCATCAGAACAATATATAAGCAAAATGCCCAAAGCAGGGTTTTTCCACTGAGATTTTCCTGGTCACACTGATATCTGAGTTTTTTGAGATGCTCGCCATTCCCTTCAGCTATCCAGTACATGGCCATGTCACAGAGCTTGGAGGTGGTATATATGTTGGACACAAAACCATGATCCTATTCTGGAGAGTGAACAGAGTTCATGAATAAACCTGGAAATTAGGAATGTATTAGGTTATGCCCATCTTTAAGTAAAGCCGCAAACCATTCATAAATTGGGCAGGATGAAATGGGAAGCTTTCTACTAGACAGGACACATCCATTGATGCTCTCTCTTTTCTAATGTCTACAACCACGGACACCATGGGATACACAGACATAGAAACACTCTCCTTTTCAAACGACCTACGAGAAACAGTTCACTCCAAACCAAACAAACCACCTTTTTTTCCTATTCTCACAACATGAGACAAAATCACAAACTCACAACCACACCCACAAAGGCACCTTTTTACCCTAAGTAGGTCTGTGACTCTATGGAGTGTCCTCTGACTGGTGGGCCACACAATGTTCCCCCGAAATGTCCTGTCCTGTCTCAGATATGGTCTCCTTGGCCATCTCTATGAAGTTGTCAGGAGCCAGCGGTGGGCCACTATCTGCTTTTTCAGGAAAGGCCCCTCTTCAGAGCTCTCTTGGCTTTTGGCCATTCTAACATCAGTAGGTACAAAGAAAGACTGACTCTGTCCTTGGTAATTCCAAACAAGTGAACCCACTGGGACTGGTACTGGGACTGGCTCTGTGTGCCTGGCTTCCAGGATCCTAAGTTCAGAGAGTTCCATCACCAAGGGAGTAAGGTGAGGTCACTTCCTTCAGGAACTGAATGAGGTCACTGCCTTGGCAAACACTTTATCCTAACAGTTGCTTCCAAGTGTCTCATTAGATGGAGGCTTCCCCTACTTCCTGTGAAACATTCACAAGTTAGAATGGTATATCAACCATAGGAACCCGGTAATTGCTCTCCACACAGGCCTGGTTTGGTCCATCTCCTCTACATTGAGAAGAGAGGTTCTGATTCAGACACATCCCGTCATCCTGACCAGGTATTTTGCCATGGAAGATTACTTTTGCTTTCTCAGGTCCTCCATAGCTGACTACATATTCTCCAGGGATCATTTCTGCATTGAACTTGTGGTTCTCAACAGGTGAAAGATCCCCTACATTCCTGTATTGTAAGACCAACTCTGTCCCTGCTCTTCTTTAAATTTACATTGAGGGAACAGTGTATTGTTAGGGTTAATAAAATGTTTGATTTGGGTTAGAAATCATTCTGCTGGATGAATAATGGTATTGGGAACCTGCGATATTTTTAAAAATATAGAGGTGAAATATATAAATGAAAAAAGAAAGTCTAGGTAATTTTGAAGCCCAGAGGGGCAATGGGCCCTTCATTGGGATACTTAGCTTTGATTTACGTTGTGCACAGATATCTCAGATAAATCGATATACAATGGCATAGGACCTTGTTCCTTTTATGATTAAAATTCGAAGAGAACATCCAGTCAAAAAGGGATAGTAAGTAGGATTAGATAGATATTCGGTAGGTTAACAAAGAAGAGTGAGTATAGGATTTGGAACAAAAGTGCTTTAGCAATAGGGTTTGGGTTAAAGTGTGAAAGTAAATATCAGCACACTTGAAGGGTCAGTCACAATGATGAACAGTGGAAAATATGTAGGAAAGCAGATATCAATAGAGATATTACAAAATCAACAAATGGGCCAAGGACCTGAACAGACACTTCTCAGAAGAAGACATACAATCAATTAATAAGTACATGAAAAAATTCTCACCTTCTCTAGCAGTCAGAGAAATGCAAATCAAAACCACCCTAAGATACCATCTCACTCCAGTAAGATTGGCAGCCATTAGGATGTCAAACAATAATATGTGCTAGCGAGGATGTGGGGAAAAGGGTACACTTGTACATTGCTGGTGGGACTGCAAAATGGTGCGGCCATTATGGAAAGCAGTATGGAGATTCCTGGGAAAGCTGGGAATGGAACCACCATTTGACCCAGCTATCGCCCTCCTCGGACTATTCCCTGAGGACCATAAAAGAGCATGCTATAGGGATACCGCCACATCAATGATCATAGCAGCACAATTCACAATAGGCAGACTGTGGAACCAACCTAGATGCCCTTCAATAGATGAATGGATAAAAAATAATGTGGCATCTATACACAATGGAGTATTATGCAGCACTAAAAAATGACAAATTCATGGAATTTGCAGGGAAATGGATGGCATTAGAGCAGATTATGCTAAGTGAAGCTAACCAATCCTTAAAATACAAATGCCAAATGTCTTCTTTGATTTAAGGAGAGCAATTAAGAACTGAAGAGAGGGAAAGAGCATGAGGAAAATATTAACATTAAACTGAGACAAGTGATGGGAGGGAAAGGGAGAGAGAAGGGAAATTGCATGGAAACGGAAAGAACCCTCATCGTTATACGAAATCACATATACGAGGTTGTGAGGGGAAAGGGGGGGAAGGGAGAGAACGGAACAACAACAGATGAGGTAGAGAGGGAAGATGAAAGGGGAGGGGAGGGGGGATAGTAGGGGATAGAAAAGTCAGCAGAATACAACAGTCACTAATATGGCATTATGTAAACATTGTGAATGTGTAACTGATGTGATTCTGCAATCTGTATTTGGGGTAAAAATGGAAATGCATAACTCACTTGAATCAAATGTATGAAAGATGAAAAAAAAATTTAAAAAGTACTAAATTGGCTCATCGTAACAATAAAAAAAGAGATATTACAAAATCAGGCAAAGTATAAAGTGAGTGATATGATTAGATATTTGCAACAGGGTTGATTTTGAATATATAATCTTAGGAAGAAACAAATATGTAGTCACCAATAGGATTGATATTTGAGAGCATTAGGCAACCTGAACATGGAAGTAATCCATGTTCACTTTCCATTTAGGCTTTAGTACAATAATAAGTGTGAACTTTGCATTTTGTGTCCAGAATATTACTGTGATAAAATGTATATGTAGATTAGGTGACATGAGTATTTCTTTCACCATTTCTGCGAGTAATATTTTGAAGACATATACATAAGTATTGGTTGTACAAAAAGCTGTACCCTGTGTCTATGAATATACAGATAATGCATGAATAGACCATACTGTGAATAAATAGTATAGCTGGTTCCACTTTAAATAATGGATTGAATTGATATTCACAAAGGAGTGGTCTGAGGCAAAAACCTTCCTGAAATTCAGGGCAACAGAACAATAGGTAAACAAAACGCACAAAGCAGGGTTTCTCCACTGAGACTTTCCTGTTCACACTGATATCTGAGTTTTCTGAGATGCTCGCCTTTCCCTTCAGCTATCCAGTACATAGCCATATCACATAGCTTGGAGGTAGTACATATCTTGGACACAAAACAATGAGGCAATTCTGGAGAGTGTCCAGAATTCAGGATGTAAACAGAAACTTTGAAAGATAGCAGGTGTTTCCCTTCAATAAGGAAAGCTGCAGTCCATTAATAAATCAGGCAGGATGAATGTTGCGAAGCTTTCTCCTAGACAGGACACATCCATTGATGCATTTTCTTTTCTAATGTCTACAACCACGGACAGAGTGGGATACACAGACATAGAAGCACTCGCCTTGTCAAAGGACTTACTAGAAACAGTCCACGCCAATTCAAACAAACAGCCTTTCTTACATCTTCTCAGAACTTGAGAAAAAACCATACACACACCTACACCCACAAAGGCACCTCCTTTGTGGAGTGTCCTCTGAATGGTGGGCCATACTATATTCCCCCAAAATGGCCTGTTGTATCTCAAATCTGGTCTCCTTGGCCAACTCTGTGCAGTTGTCAGGAGCCAGCGGTGAACCAATACCTGCTTTCTCAGAAAGGTCTTTCTTCAGAGCTTTCCTGGCATTTGGCCATTCTCACATCTGTTGGTACTAAGAAAGACTGACTCTGTGCTTGGTAAATTGAAACAAGTGAGACCACAGGGACTGGGACTGCGACTGGCTCTGGGTGCCTCTCTTCCTGGATCCCAAGTTCAGAGAGTTCCATCACCAAGGAAGTGAAGTGAGGTCACTTCCTTCAGGAACAGAATGAGGTCACTGCCTTGGCAACCTCTTTGTCCTAACAGTAACTTCTAAGGGTCCCATGAGATGGAGTCTGTCCCTTCTTTCTGTCACACTTTCACAAGTTAGAATGGTATATCAACCATAGGCACCTGGGAAGAGCTCTCCACACAGGCCTGATTTGGTCCATCTTCTCTACATTTAGAAGATAGAGGTTGATTCAGACACATCCATTCATCTTGACCAGGTTGTTTACCATAAAAGATGACTTTTCCTCTCTCAGGTCCTTCATAGCTGCCTATATCTTCTCCAGGGATCATTTCTGCATGGACCTTTGATGTTCTCAGAAGGTGGAAGATCCCCTACATTCCTGTATTGTAAGACCAACTCTGTCCCTCCTCTTTTGTAAAGTTAGATTGAGGGAACAGTGTATGTTTAGGGTTAATAACATGTTTTTTTTGGGTTAGGAATCTCTCTGCCCCATGAATAATGGTATTGGGAACCTGTGATATTTACAAGAATATATAGGTGAAATGTAAGTATGAAAACAGAAATCTAGGTAAGATTCGAAGTCAGAAGGGCATTGGGTCCTTGAGTGGGATTCTTAGGTTTGAATTATGTTCTGCATATATGTCTCCGACAAATTGAAATACAATGGTTTAGGACCTTAT
Source organism: Callospermophilus lateralis (assembly GCF_048772815.1). Classification (NCBI taxonomy): domain Eukaryota; kingdom Metazoa; phylum Chordata; class Mammalia; order Rodentia; family Sciuridae; genus Callospermophilus; species Callospermophilus lateralis. Next base: position 31,309 of record NW_027513159.1, read on the forward strand.
ACCTTGGATGATTAATTGTCGAAGAGAACATCGAGTCAAAAAGCAATAGTCAGTAGGATTAGGAAGATAGTCAGTAGGTTTAGAAATAAGAGTGAGTATAGGATTTAGACCAAAATTTCTTTAGCAATAGGGTCTCGGGTAGACATTGAATGTAAATATCAGCATATGTGAAGTGTCAGACACAATGATGAACTGGGGAATATATGTAGGAAAGCAGATATCAATAGAGATATAAGGAAATCAGGCAAAGTATAAACTGAGTGATAGGATTAGACATTTTCAACAGGCTTGAAGTTGAATATATAATCTTAGAAAGAAACAAATATGTAGTCACCAATAGGATTTACATTTGAGAGCATTAGGCAACCTGGATATGGTTGTTTTTAGTAATCCATGCTCACTTTCCATTTAGGCTTTGATACAATCATGAGTATGACCTTTGTTTTTTGTGTCCAGAATATTACTGTGATAAAAAAGAAATATATATATATATATATATATATATATATATATATATATATATATATATTGATAGATAGATAGATAAGGTGACATGTTTATTTCTTCTACCATTTTTGGGAGCAATGTTTTGAAGAGGTATAAATTAGTATTGGGGGAACAAAGAGGTGTACACTGTGTCTATGAATATAGAGATAATGCATTAATAGACCATACTGTGAATAAATAGCATACCTGGTTCCAACTTTAATAATGGATTGAATTGAAATGTGAATATGTACAGGAAATCTTATATTGATATTCACACATTCATTCCAACCACTTATACATCTAATGGTAATATTAATGTTATGGTTTATCTTGAAGAGTGTGTGGGTTTAGCTTCAAAATTGATTATGGAAATCGAAAATAATGTGTTTGGAAAGAAGTCTCATGAAAAGACCAGTCAAGTAACATGGAGGAATACATGTGTTCTGAAGCAGGAAGTGATTAAAAGTGAAACAAATTCCTATAAATTTCTGAACTTGTGAATGAAATATATAACCTATGATGTGCAAAAACTGAAGAAATAGTAATGTACCAGTGTTGAATTAAAATGAATGTCAAAATAGACATCATGTCCCATAGGAATATACTTGCATTGATGTTAAACTGGGTCAGTTACTGTAGAAATATTAGGATTTGTAAGCACCATTGACTGAAGTTAGTTTTCAGCACTGGGAAACAAATATGTATTTCAGGTAGATGATTATTTCTGAGAATAATCTTGTGAAAAGTTGATTATAAATCCACATACATGAACATGAATGAATTTACGGAGTGTATATAAGACAAATATATTTCATATTTTATAAAATCTGTAGAGTGTATGTATATATATATATATATATATATATATATATATATAGACAAAAAAACACAAAAATTCATTAAAAAGTATCAATATATATATGCCAATCGTAATTCATCATGTAATATATATCACCCTCAGATGCAAAAATATTTATTTTACTAAACATGGGTTTATGTATAATATTGTTCTAATAGGAAGCTCACCCATAGTTTGGATTTTCAGTTCCAACAGCGTTTAGGAGGACTGATCTCTTCTTACAATTTGTTTCTGCCAAGTCAGCCAACTCATAAAAATATACGTGTGATACCAAGTAGGAATCTATATGTGCATATAAAAAGTACATGTGCTGAGTAGGCTACAGAGAAAGGGAGACAGGAATTCACATATTTGTTAACTTTAAAAACGCATGGAGAGAGCTGGGGATGTGGCTCAAGTCGTAGCGCGCTCGCCTTGCATGCGTGCGGCATGGGTTCGATTCTCAGCACCACGTGCAAACAAAGATGTTGTGTCCGCCGATAACTAAAAAAATAAATATTATAGAATTCTCTCTCTCCTCTCTAACTCTCTCTTTAAAAAAAAACACATGGAGGACTATTTCAATTAAAAATTGAGTAGATTTATAAAACCGACCCTTTATCATGCAAGAGGGAAGTCCAACTATACACCATGCCTCCTCTGAACTGCTTGTATTTTCATTTTTTTTGTTTATTTTTCTCCATCATATTAGGATTATTAGTCAGAGTCTAGTAGGATATGAGTTAGTGTCAGGGATTCAGTATTTCGAAAGGAAAATTGGAAAACGGATCAATGTGTATGCAAATGTGTACTACAAAAAAATTTTCCCACTCTCATTCAGAACAATGCCTTGACATTACCTTCACCCCAAGTAAGACACAATTAGAGGAGAAGAGTTAGAAAATCTTTGAATACATATCTGAAATTGAAAATGCTTAGGGTTCACAACCTTGGAGATTGTAGAGGAGTTTCCAAAAGTAAGGGACAGTGTAAAAACTCTACAAACATGGAGATTTGCCTGCCTAAAGACGTCTGGAGAAACTGTCTCTAGGTTGGGCACTTGAAATATATGTTTTTGTGAGGATCTTTAGCTTCCTTTCCAGTGAAACCATCAAAGCTGCGTCTTCATCTCTGTGATCTGGAGGACATGGTTTATAATTTTCCAATAAACATGAAGCAGCAGTGCTGAATTCTCTCTTGTATGTAAACTGTGGCCACTGGGGGCTAAGTGTCTCCCCATATGGACTGCGAAGCCATTTTATCATCCTCCACTTTTCCTAATGTTTCTTCCTGCTGCACTCGGAGTTTGGTATTTGCTTCACGAAATACAAGGAGTTCAACTGGGACAGAGTGTTGCCGCGAGTTCTGTCACGTGTGGTGGATCAGGGTCTGCAGGAGAATGCACCAACAGGGCTTGTATACCACATAGGATGCCCCCTTGACCATAGCAACCTGATTCTGAACATTGCACTGAAACCTCTCCATATAACAAGTTGCCTTTACATATAAGGGTCTGCTGGCTGCACCATGTCAGTCACAAGCCATTTGGAAGCCAATGGCAGATCCACATGGCCCCACCTCAGATGTTTTATCACACATTTGCTCACCACTGCTCTAGGCCCACTACTCAGCAGGATCCAAATTATTGAGATCTCTGTTCTACACCATTTTCATCAAAACCAGTCAATCAAGGCACTGTCTGGTACACTCGTGATCAGCAACAGGACATCCAAATGTTCTTCATTGCCACCTGGTCATTGGAATTTCAAAAATTTCATGGTATTTATCTAGCCAATTTTCAATTATGAAGTTGGAAGCACTATGGCTTTCAAATCATTCAGGAATCATTCAATGGTGATGAAGCTCATTTCAATGAAAAATTTGAAGAACTCTCACAGGCAAGGCTTCCCAAAGAGTGGCCTAAAAGTCACATGAATCCAGGCCCATCGAGGTCTACAATTGAGGTCCATGTGTGTTTTGACTAGCAAATATGGCTTCCAAGTCTTTCAGAAAAAAATAATTTGATATCCTGGCTGAGATTCCCAGTGTTCTGTGGAAAGCCACCGTAGGACTAGATCTCAGTTTCCAACGGAGACTCTCATGCATGGCCTCCTAAATTCTTAACACAATTCATGGCAATACTTCTTTGATGATTGATCCAGAACTGAGTGTTTAAGGGGAATGATACCAGAGTTCAAGCCCAGGTGGATCCAGTCATCTCTTCCAACTGCCACACGAATGACTACAATTAAAACCAAAACACTTCCACATGGTCCTCACCTTCTTCCAGAGAGACACTCATCATTACCTCTGGCTGGAGTTTTTCATGTGGGACGCATCCCAAGAGAGTGTCCGAAATAATCTTCCTTGCCCCTCATTTGCCTAAAGTCAGGGTGGCATGGTCACCCTTCCTGTGAACCTGGAGTGATCCAATAGGCCTGCTTCTCCAATTTGAGGCCTACTGACTCTCAGGGATAGATTCTTTAAGTGATTTGGAGTCACAAGAAAACACAAGCACCTCTGCAGTTCTTCAAAGAACTCATTTGACCTAAAGGATCCCTATTCTCACTTGATAGAGGTCAGAATCCTAACAGAGGAAGGCAAGAGACTCATCAACAATGACAGATTTTGGCCATTTTTGTTTTGATTGCACACATGCAATCTATCTTTAGATCCATCATGTGCTGAGAATCTAAGCCACAACCTCATACAGGGCCAAGAGGCTGATTTAGACACATCCTTTTACAAGCAATTAAGCAAAGATCCACAGGTGATGCCCATTCATTTCCATTTGAAAACTGTTTTCTTCAGGCTTCACAAAGGGGTGGCCTGAGGCAAAGACCTTCCTGACATTCAGGACAACAGAACCATAGGTAAGCAAATGAACCAAAGCAGGGTTTCTCCACTGAGAATTTCCGGGTCACACTGATATCTGAGTTTTCTAAGATGTTCCCATTCTCTACAGCTATCAAGTATATGGACATGTCTCAGAGCTTGGAGGTGGTACATATCTTGGAAACAAAACCATGAGACTATTCTGGAGAGTGGCCAGAATTCAGGAAGAAAACAGGAACTTAGGAATTTAGTAGGTGTTGCCCATCCATAAGGCAAACCAAAGTCCATTCTTCAATTAGGCAGGATGAATGCTGGGAAGTTTTCTACTAGACAGGACACATCCTTTGATGCCTTCTCTTTTCTAATGTCTACAACCACGGACACAGTGGGATACTCAAGACTTAGAAACACTAGCCTTGTCAAACGACTTACTAGAAACAGTCCACTCCAACCCCAAAAAACTGCCTTTTCTATCTATTCTCAGAACATGAGAGAAAAGCACAAACTCACTGAACACCCACAAAGGCACCTCCTTAACCCAAGTAGGTCTGTGACTATCTGGAGTGTCCTCTAACTGGTGGGCCATACTATGTTCCCCTGAAATGGCCTGTCCTTTCTCAGATCTGGTCTCCTTGGCCAACACTGTGAAGTTGTCAGGAGCCAGTGGTGAACCAATACCTGCTTTCTCAGGAAAGGCCCCTCTTCAGAGCTCTTCTGCCATTTGACAATCCTCATATCAGTCGGTACCAAGGAAGACTGACTCTGTCCTTGGTAAATCCAAACAAGTGAGACCACTGGGACTGGGACTGGGACTGGCTCTGGGTGCCTGGCTTCCTGCATCACAATTTCAGATTTTTTGATCACCAAGGAAGAGAGGTGAGGTCACTTTCTTTAGGAACTGAATGAGGTCACTACCTTGGCCACCACTTTGTCCTAACAGTTGCTTCGAAAGGTCCCATGAAATTGAGGCTGCCCCTACTTCCTTGACACTTTCACAAGTTAGAATGGTATATCAACCATAGGCACCTGTAAACAGCTCTCCACACAGGCATGGTTTCATCAGTTCTCTACATTACGAAAGGAGAGGCTGATTCAGACACATCCCTTCATACTGACCCTGTTGTTTGCCATGGAATATGACTTTTCCCCTCTTAGGTTCTTCATAGCTGCCTGCAACTTCTTCAGGGTATAATTTCTGCATGGTCCTTTGATGTTCTCAGCAGGTGGAAGATCCCCTACATTACTGTATTGTAAGATAAACTCTGTCTCGGCTCTTCTGTAAAGTTAGTTTGAGGGAACAATGTATGGTTAGGCTTAATAACATGTTTCATTTGAGTTAGGAATCATTCTGCTTAATGAATAATGGTATTGGGAACTTGCGATATTTACAAGAATATATTGGTGAAATATAAGTTTGAAAACAGAAATCTAGATAAGATTTGAATCCAGGAAGGGCATTGGGCTGTTGATTGGGATACTTAGCTTTGAATTATGTTCTGCACAGATGTCTCAGATAAATCAATATACAATGGCATAGGACCTTGTACCTTGGATGATTGCTTGTCGAAGAGATCATCCAGTCAAAAAGGGATAGTCTTTAGGATTAGGAAGATAGTCGGTATGTTAGAAAAAAGAGTGAGTATAGGATTTGGACCAAAAGTTCTTTAGCAATAGGGTTTCGGATAAAGAGTGAATGTAAATGTCAGCACATGTGAAGAGTCAGTCACAATGATGAACTGGGGAAAATATGTAGGAAAGCAGATATCAATAGAGACATTAGGAAATCAGGAAAATATAAAGTGAGTGATAGGATTAGTCATTTTCAACAGGGTTGAGGTTGAATATATTATCTTAAGAAGAAACAAATATGTAGTCACCAATAGGATTGATTTGAGAGCGTTAGGCAACCTGGATATGGATGTGTTTAGTAATCCATGCTCACTTTCCATTTAGGCTTTGGTGAAAGGTTAATAAAATAGGTACTTGTTACTTACTGTTTTTCTGTATGCTTAACAAAACACTGTTGAAGTCTTGAGGACTGTTTGCTAATCTTGTTTCCAGAATGTGCTGTCCCCAACTGCCAAACTGCAAATGTATACCCTCACCCGTTTGCACGCAAACCACCCACTTGCCCTGACCCATCAATAAACTTCCCTCCCTGCCCTCTCCAAGGAAAGCATATAAGCTCTGCTTAAGCTGTTCTCATTGCTCTCTGCTCTATTCAAGTGAGCTCTGAGCCCCAGAATGCTGGACCCATAATAAACCATTTACTGTTGCTTGAGACATTCCTCTGGTGGTCTCTTCCTCTGATGCTTGCCCGACCTTTACATCTGGAGGCACGAGCAAGATCCGGCAGCGGCGGATGAAAGATCCCCAAGGGGCTCTTTTCAGGGTAAGTAAGGGAACTCTTTTTGGTTTTAGGTTTCAGGTTAGGGCTTGGCAAAATGGCTATTGGTGATGAGCGTGAGCTCTCTCTGACAGAGGCTGACATACGTGTCACAGAGCCACAGGCCACGTCCCTGGGGGATGCCCCAGAGGACTCAGGAAATCGAGGAACAATAGTCTCCTTGACTCAGTGATATTTTGCTTCGGATTCAGTATTGCCAGCCCATCAGGTTTTGCCGGCTACTCAGTCCTGGCCTCAGTATTGGACGTCCATTGCCTGTCTTTATTGTCTTGTCTTGTCAGTGTAGTGTGTGATTTCTTTCACTGTTTGTGTATCTCTCATTTTGGGACAGAGCACTTCAACACCTCTCTTCCTGACCCTTGATCACTGGACCAAAGTCTGTGCAAGGCCCAGAATCTTTCTTTTTCAGTAAATTGCTGGACCTGGCAGACCCTCTGTGCCTCAGAATGACCCACCTTTGGAGTTGGATAGTCCCTAGAAACATCTACTTCCCACTAATTTGAAACGTCAGAGATTTTGTCTTTCAACCGGGGCCACATAGACATCCAGATCAACAGCCATATATCTTAACATTGCAGGACCGCTGCAAATCTCCTCCTACATGGGTGAAGCCTTTCTTTGTCTCTGCGCCCACTCCTACTCCTTCCACCATGATTCTATCTCACAAACCCTCTGCTCTTCCTCCTCCAACCTCTGTTCTCCCTGAGTCTCAAGACTCTACTGGACTCTCCTACCCTTCTTATCCGCTGCCGTCGTCCACCAACCCCCAACAACCTCTAAGTGATTCCTTTGCTGCTGACTCAGCCTCTCCGCCATTGGAGAAAGCTAGGCCGGCCCAGCGCCCACCAGATGACTCCCCCTTGTCACACACACAGCCCCTCCTTCCCTGGAGAAAGCTGGCCCGGCTAAAAGAACTCAAAGAACTCCCTGGCGTTTTCACACCTGCCTACTTGGGATGACTGCCAACAAATCCTAGGGATTCTCTTCATGACAGAGGAATGAGAGAGAAACTTTCTGGAAGCTAGAAAAAAATATCCTCGGACCAGATGGGTGACCAACACAACTTCCCAACATAATCAAAGCCGGCTTACCCTTGAACTGACCCAACTGGGACCCCGACACCTTTGAAGGTAGGGAGCATCTGTCCACTTATTGCCGGGCCCTAATAGTGGGTTTCCAACCGGCCGCTAGCCAACCAAATAATTTGGCCAAGGTAAGAGAGATTATTCAAGGGCCTGATGAATATCCCTCTATGTTTCTAGAGAGAATTATGGAGGCGTATAGGAGATATACTCCTTTCGATCTTCAGGCAGAGGATCAAAAGACATATGTCATGATGGCCTTCATTGGGCAAGCTGATCTGGATATTAAAAGAAAGTTACAATACTTAGATGGATTACAAGATATGACTTTGAGAGATTTACTCAGGGTAGCCGAGAAAGTATCCTATAAGAGAGAAACAGAGAGAATGAAAGGGAGCAAAGGGAGGATGACAGATGAAAAAGACAGATGAAGGTATTAACTAAGGTCCTGGTCACAACAATAAATAGGCCAGAAATTAAGAAACAGGGAGACAAGAAACAATACCTGGGTCCCCACCAGAGGCCACCCTTGGCCTCAGATCAATGTGCCTACTGTAAAGAAAAAGGACACTGAGCCAAAAAGTGCCCTAGAAAGAGACAGCCACGCCAGACAGCCTTTCTGACTCTGGAGGTTGACTGAGAATGTCGGGGCTCAGATCCCTTCCCCGAGCTCAGGGTAACTTTTGAAGTGAAGGGGACCCCATAAACTTTGAAGTGGATACAGCAGCAGTATACTCAGCCCTTAAGGCCCCACTGGGCCCTCTATCAAATAAAAGGTCTCTAGTTCAAAGGGCTAACAGCAGTAAATATCAGACTTAGACAACTAAGAGGACCATGGACATGGGGAAAGGAAAAATCCAACATTCCTTCCTAGTAATCCCAGAATGCCTGGCCCCATTGATGGGCAGAGATCTGCTCAGTAAGCTCCGGGCCAAAACAACTTTTAACCCCGAAGGCCCCAAAATGAAATTTCTAAATCCTTCATTAAAAACTCCTATAGTCATGGCTTTATAAATGTCAGTCAAAGATGAACATCCACTTTTCACACACCCCAAGAATGATCAAACAGGCAAGCTACCCCAGAAATGGATAACAGATTACCCAGATGCCTGGGCAAAAATTGTTGGGTTAGGACTAGCCATGAAACAACCTCCAAGAACAGTGGAGTTAAAAACCTCAGCCTCCCCAATCAATGTCAAACAACATCCTCTGAGCAAAAATGCTAAAGATGGGTTAAGACCCCATATTCAGAAATATCTGGCTTTAGGGTCCTAAGGCCCTGTCAATCGGCCTGGAACACTCCCCTGCTACCAGTAAAAAATCCATGAACTGGGGACTATCCCCGTTCAAGACCTAAGAGAGATCAACAACAGAGTGCAGGACATTCACCCCACGGTAAATAATTTGTACAATCTGCTTATCACTCTGAACCCTGAGTAGAAATGGTATGGACATAAAGATGCTATCTTTTGCATGCCTCTGCATAAAGACAGTCAGTTTCTGTTTGCTTTTGAGTGGGTAGACCCAGAAACCGGAACGTATGGTAAACTAACATGGACTAGACTCCCACAGGGGTTCAAAAACTCCCCCACTCTCTTTGATGAAGCCCTCCACAGAGATGTCAACAATTTCAGAACTATGCACCCCAAAGTCACCCAGCTTCAATACGTGGATGACCTGCTACTGCAGCCAACACCAAGGAAAACTGTGAGTCTGGGAACCAAGCACTATTATGTAAGCTTGCTCAACTCGGGTATAGAGCTTCTTCCAAAAAACCCCAAATTTGCCAGCAAGAAGTAGTCTTCCTGGGCTATTCCCTTAGAGGTGGTAAACGTTGGCTCACTGAGCCCAGAAAACAAACGGTTGTGCAGATACCCCCCCCCCAGCAGCAGACAACACAAAGAGTTTCTTGGGACTACTGGGTTTTGCAGGTTATGGATTCCTGTGTTTGTGTCCTTAACTTCTCCTTTATACCCGCTGTTAAAGGGAGATGCCCAATTCCAATGGACCCCTGAGCACCAGCAAGCTTTTGATAACATCTTACGACACTGGCACTGAACTCCTCAACTTCACTGAGCCAAGCCTGCAATTTCAGAAAGCCCTACACTACGTTAAAAATGTACATCAATTCACACACCTTGGTCCAAAGAAACTGCAGGCATTCCTGAAGGATCAAGAACAGAGTTTTCCACTAACCGACTCACAGCGAAAGGACATAACTGAACGGGTAACAAAACCCTGTCCGTTCTGTCAATAGAACAATTACCCTTCCAAGCTTCCTGTAGGAAAGCGCCTATGAGCAACCAGACCAGGAAATTCTGGGAAGTGGACTTTACTGAAATTTAGCCAGCAAGGTATGGACTTCAATATCTCCTAGTGTTTGTAGATATATTTTCAAGATGGATTGAAGCCTTCCCCACAAAAAAAAAGGCACAAATGGTGGTAGAAAATCCTGAAAGATATTTTTCTAAGATACGGCCTACCTAAGGTAATAGGGTCTGATAATGGACCGGCTTCATGGCCCAGGTAAGTAAGGGGTTAGCCAGGATCCTGGGGATAAATTGGAAGTTACATTGTGCTTATAGACCGCAGAGCTCAGGACAGGTTAAAAAAATTAATAGAACCATTAAAGAGACCTTAACGAAATTAAGCTTAGAGAGGGCATCAAAGATTGGACTATGCTCCTGCCTTATGCACTGTTTCATGCAAGAAATACTCCCTCTGTTTCTTTGTGTAACCTCACCTCCTATAAAATTCTCTATGGGGCCCCTCCTCCAGTAAGGACCTAACCACAACTCTAAGACCTACCGATCCCTTCCACACCCCCTTACTTGACAAACTTAAAGCTATTGAAAGAACTCAGGGATACCTGTCAAAACAGCTGGCCACTGCCTACCAACCTGGTGAAGAGGAGACTCCACATCGATATCAAAAAAGAGACTTCATCTACATAAGATGACATCAGGTGTCATCCCTGGAACCCCGCTGGACAGGACCATACCAGGTGCTAATTATAAAACCTACAGTGGTAAAGGTAGACGGAATCACTTCCTGGATCCTAATTCTCATCTCAAGCCTGTGCCCTGTCCAGACACTGGCTTGAAAGTGGAAAAGACTGGTAACCCTTTCAAATTGCATATTTGCCATGTGGATAAGGCTATAGACTCTCCCCTTGGCCACCACTAGTCCTAACCATCATCAGCCCATTCAGCAGCGATGGCTGATCACAAATCCAATTAGACAAGAAGTATGGTCTGTCTCACATACAGCCCCCTTAGGGACCTGGTGGCCAACTCTCCACCCAGATATTTGTCAGCTGGGTATACGTCTTTCCAATTGGGATATCTCTGATGAAGAGGATCCCACTAAAATTCCATTAAATTTCTCCCGTACCATAGATAATGGAAACAAACATTATGGATGTAGGAACACGCAAGCCTGATGCAGGTTGGCTAGCCTAGATTACTATGTTTGCCCGGTGGACTATCAAAGCCACAAACAACAACGGCTGTGTGGGGGAAAAGCCGTCTTCTTCCGTAAGTCATGGGGATGTGAGCATACAGGGGCTGCCTGGTGGAACCCAAACTCCTCATCAAATTCAGTTCACAGCATTGGCCATATTACCAATTAGACAACCAAAACCGATGGCCCCCAGAGGGGTCTCTAGATCCTCAAATTCTGTGTGACTATTTCAACTTCGGCAAGTGATCAAAAGGATTGAAGAAAATTCCCCTATGTGTAGGCCTTTTCCCTCCTTTGCTCACATCACGAAATATGTTTCTCCAATAGATCCTTCTGCTCCAGATTCTCTGCTGTCACTCTCACATCAACAACCTGATTTCTCCCCTCCAATTACTAGATCAAAACCCCAAACCTCCTCTGGTTCTCAGACCATTGCCCCCATGCTGAGGCAGCAGGTACTGAGGTACCCTTCCACCCACTCACTCCTCTCTTCTCCTGTCAGTGCCCACACCGGGTCCCACCAGGTCCTCTTACCAGCTAACCCAAAGCTCAAACCAGCTGAGGAGTGCCCTCAGACGCCTATCCAAGATGTAATGAAAATGGCCTTTAAAGTTGCTTTGTCATCACTAAAAACAGGTTACTAAGAATTTAAAGTCCCTCACAGGCTTTTTAGATACTCATTCCCGTCTTCCCATCTGCTCTACCTGTTCTACTGCTCAAGTTTTGTTGCCAGGAAAATCCCAAACCCTTTTCCCATTATTCTTTTATATCTCTTTTTCCTCATTTTCAGAACCACAGAACTGCTCTCACCCCCCGCCTTCCCCGTCTTCCCCTCTGTACCAGGCCCACAGAAAAATCTTAAATGGCCTTCTCCAGAAGTCTTCATCGTGGCTGACTTTAGGACTTTCAGCAACAAAGTCTTTATAAAAGAGTTCAGTGTAGATAAACTTCCTCTTTTCGTGTTGCTCTGTTATACTTGGCCACTGGCTGGAAAAATCAGCCCTTCTAAGCTAGACACCCCCTTACTAGATTTCACAAAATATGTGAACAAGGCCTCTGGCCTTGAGCTGAGGCTTCCAGAGATGGCTACATTTCCAAGATAAAGAAGTTACCAACTGGGCTCCATGGTAACAGCTGGCAGGGAGAAAATAAAAGAGAAGAAAAAAGCTCTCCCCCTCCCAGGTGTCCTTAATAAGTTATCTTTCCCAGAGAAGAGGAAAATAAAAACAGAACCAAAAACTGCTTTTTGTGAACTTCTGCAGACTGTGAATTTCTGAGTCTTTTCCCTTACATGTTGGGTACAAAATTCTGAAACTACCTAAACTTGGGATTCAGGCGATTAATTGATTACAACAGAAGCAATGCCCTCTATATCCGGTTGCAACCAAATAGGACTGTTTCCCTATCTTTGGTGCTATCTTAGGTGCCTTGCCTTGTCCATACCTACAACAGTATAATTCTATATACTTAAACATTGTTTATTCATAAAATTATCAACAGATGTGATTAATTATGTAATGGTGCAGATGTTTCCCCGAGTGCTCTATCATGAGGCAGGATCATTTAAATTTCAAATAGGGGGGCATACAACCCGGTTCCACTGGCAACCTGTATCCTTCACTTTAGCCATCCTATGAGGAATAGTAGTTGCTGCAGAGAAGGGCACAGGAACCACTGCCCTAATCCATGGGACACAACAAATGACCCAATTAGAAGCAGCAATAGACCAAAACTTAAAGATATTAAAAAACCACCATCACAGCTTTACAAAAATCTTTAACCTCTCTCTCTGAAGTTGTTTTACAGAACAGGCGAGGGTTCGACCTCCTCTTCATGAGAGAAGGGGCCTTTGTCCTGCATTGAGGGAAGAATGTTGTTATTATGCCTACCATACTGGAGTTGTAAAAGAATCTATGATTAAATTAAGAAGACGCATTGAAGAGCATCAACAAGAGAGAGAGGCCCAAAAAGGGTGGTTTGAGTCTTGGTTCACAGAGTACCCCTGGGTAACTATGCTTTTATCAGCCCTGGCCGGTCCATTAATAATCCTCACATTATTGCTAACTGTAGGACCCTGTTTGCTCAACCGTGTAGTTTCCTTTCTCCAAGCTCAAATTGGACAAGTTAAACTTATGGTAATCAGAAATCAATATACCACACTAGCAAACATAAAATGTGACATCCTCAATGATCACTATTATGATTTAATGTAACCAAAAGAAAGTGGGGAATGAAAGGTAAATAAAATAGGTAATTGTCACTTCCAGTTTTACGGTATGCTTAACAAAACACTGTTGATATCTTGAGAACTGTTCGCTAATCTTGTTCCCTGAATGTTCTGTACCAACTGCAAAACTGCAGAATGTACTCCCTCACCCATTTGCACGCAAACTGCCCACTCGCGCTGACCCATCAATAATCTTCCCTCCCTGCCCTCTCCAAGGAAAGTATATAAGCTCTGCTTAAGCTGTTCTCAGGGCTCTCTGCTCTATTCAAGGGAGCTCTGAGCCCCAGCATGTTGGACCCCCATAAACTTTTGGCTGTTGCATTAGACAGTCCCTGGTAGTCTCTTCCTCCGATGCTCGCCTGACATTTACATTGGTAAAATAATAAGTGTGACCATTGCTTCTGTGTCGAAATGTACAAATTATTATTGGGGGTACAAATAGGTGTACCCTGTGATATGAATATAGAGATAATGCATGAATAGACAATACTGTGAATAAATAATATAATGGATTCCAAATTTAATAATGGATTCAATTGATATCTGAAAATATAAAGGAAATCTTATATTGATATACATACATTCATTCCAACCAGTAAAACATCTAAACGTTATATTAGGATTATGATTTATCATGAAGAGTGTGTGAGTTTTCCTTCAAAATTGATTATGGAAGTTGAAAATAATGTGTTTGGAAAGAAGTCTCATGAAAAGACCAGACAAGAAACCTGGAGGAATCCATGTGTTCTGAAGCAGGAAGTTATTGAAAGTGAAACAAATGCCTATAAGTTTGCTAACTTGTGGATGAAATATTTATCTTATGATGTGCATAAATTGAAGAAATAGTAATGTAGCAGTGTTGAATAAAAATGAATGTCAAAATACACATCATGTCCCATAGTAATCTACTTGCATTGATGTTAAACTGGGTCAGTTACTGTACAAATTTAGTATTTGTATGCAACGTTAACTAAAGTTAGTTTTCAGTACTGGTAACAAATATGTATTTCAGGTGGATGAATATTTCTGAGAATAATCTTGTGAATACGTGATTATAAATCCATACACATGAACATGAATGAATTTAGGGAGTGTATATAAGACACATATATTTCATATTTTGAAAAATCTGGAGAGTATATATATACAAAAAACACACATGCAGAGACATTAAATTACCAATATATATGCCAATCGAAATTTATCATGAAATATATATCATCCACAGATGCAAAAATATTTCTTTTACTGAACATGGATTTATGTTTAATGTTGTTCAACTAGGAAGCTCACCCATAGGTTGAATTTTAAGATCCAACAGGGTTTAGGAGGAGTGATCTCTTCTCATAATTTGTATCTGCCAAGTCAGCCACCTCACAAGAATGTACATGTGATACCAGGTAGGATTCTATATGTGCATTTAAAAATACATGTTCTGAATAGGCTACAGGGAAAGGGAGACAGGAGTTTATATATTTATTAACTTTAAAAACACAAGGAGAACTATTTCAATTAAAAATTAACTAGATTTATAACACCTACCCTTCATAATGCAAATGGCAAGTCCAAATATACACCATGCCTCCTTTGAACTGCTTGTATTTCTATTCTGTTTGGGTTAGTTTTCTCCATCATATTAGGATTAGCAGTCAGAGTCTAGTAGTTTATGAGTTAGTGTCAGGGATTAAGTATTTCGAATGGAAAATTGGAAAATGAATCCAATGTGTATGCATATATGTGCTACACAAAAATCTTCCCACTCTCATCCACAACAATGCCTTGACATTAACTTCGCCCCAAGTAAGACACAATTAGAGGAGAAGAGTTAGAAAATCTGTGAATGCATATGTGGAATGGAATATACTCAGGATTTCACAAACTTGGAAGTGGTAGAGCAGTTTCCAAAAGTAAGGCACATGGTAAACACTCCACAAACATGGAGTTCTGCTGGCCTAAAGACTTCTTGATAAACTGCCTCTGAGGTTGGGCACTTGAAATATATGTTGTTGTCAGTAGCTTTAGCTTACTTTCTAGTGAGACCATCAAAGCTGGGTCTGCATCTATGTGACCTGGAGGACATTGTTTCTAATTTTCCAATGAACATGAGGCAGCAGTGCGAATACTCTCTTTGTAGTTAAACTATGGCCACTGGGAGCTAAGTGACTCACCGTGTGAACTGTGAAGCCATTTGGTCCTCCTCCACTTTTCGTGGTGGTTCTTGCTGCTGCACTGGGACTTTGGTATTTTCTTCATGAAATACAAGGAGATCAACTGGGACACAGTGCTGGAGGGAGTTCTGTCACGTGTGGAGGTCATGGTCTGCATGTGAATGCACCAACCAGGATTCTATCCCACATGGGTTGCCCCTTTGTCCATAGCAACCTGATTCTGAACATTGCCTTGAAATCTCCCTATACAAAAAGATGCCTTTACATGGAAGGTTCTGCTGGCTGTACCATGTCATTCACAAGCCATTTGGAAGCCAGTGGCAGATCCACATGGCCCCACCACACATTTTATCACACACCTTCACACCACTGCTCTAGGCCCACTAATTTGCAGGCTCCAACTTACTGGCATCTCTGTTCTACACAATTTTCAAGAAACCTAGTCAGTCAAGGCACTGTCTGATACACTCATGATTAGCAATAGGACATCCAAAGATTCTCCAGTGCCACCTGGTCATGGGAATTCCAAAAATTTCATGGTGTTTATCTAGCCATTTTTTTGAGGATGAAGTTGGAGGAACTGTGGTTTTCAAAAACCATTAAATGTTGAGGAAGCTTATTTCAATGAAACTCTGGAGAACTCTCATAGGCATGGCTTCCCAAAGAGTTGTCAAAAGGTCACATGAAGCCAGTTCAATTGAAGTCTACAATGTGAGGTACATGTGTGTTTTGACTCTCAGCTATGGCTGCCAAGACTTTAAGAAGAAAATCATGGATTATCTTGGCTGAGATTCCCAGTGCTCTGTGGCCTTGATCTAAGTTTATAAGGGCTACTCTCATGCGTGGGCTCCTAAAATCCCAACAAAGCTCATGGCAATACTTCTCTGAGGTCAGTTTCAGAATTCAGTCTCTATAGGGATTCACACTAGAGTTCAAGCCCAGGTGGACCCAGTGATTTCTTCCAATCGCCACACAAATGACCAAAATTTAAACGAAAACACTCCCATATGGCCCTCATCTTTTCCACATAGACACTCATCATAACCTCTAGCTGGAGGTTTCTATGAGGGGCGCTGGACAAGACAGTGTCCAAAATAAGCTCCCTTGCCCGTCATTTGCCTAAAGTCAGGGTGGCCTGGAAACCCTTCCTCTGAACCAGGAGTGATCAAATAGGCCTACCATTATTACTGTTCCACTTCTCCAATTTGAGGCCTACTGACTGTGGGGTTTAGATTCTTCATGTGGATTGGGGTCATGAGAAAACCCAAGCACCAATGGGCTAGACTCTGAAGGGCTTTGAAAAACTCATTTGACCCAAAGGATTCCTATTCTCACCTTATGGAGGTCAGGAAACTTACAGAGGAAGGCGAGAGACTTCATCCATAATGAGTACTCTTTTGGCCATTTTGGTTTTGGATGCACACATGGCATCTTTCTTTAGATCCATCAGGTGCTGACAATCTAAGCCACAGCCTCACACAGGGCCAACAGGCTGATTCAGACACATCCATTTCGAAATCAATTACTCAAAAAGGGACAGGTGATGCCCATTCATTTACATTAGAGAACTGTTTTATTCAGGCTTCACAACGGGGTGGCCTTAGGCAAAGACCTTCCTGACATTCAGTGCTATAGAACAATAGGTAAGCAAAAGTCCCAAAGCAGGGTTTCTCCACTGAGACTTTCCTGGTAACATTGATATCTGAGTTTTCTGAGATTCTCGCCATTCCCTTCAGCTATCCAGTACATGGCCAAGTCACAGAGCTTGGAGGTGGTACCTATCTTGGTCACAAAATCATGAGCCTATTCTGGAGAGTGGCCAGAATTCAGGAAGAAAACAGGAACTTAGGAAGATTTCAGGTCTTGCCCACAAATAAGGCAACCCTCTGTCCTTTTATAAATTGGGCAGCGTGAATGTTGGGAAGCTTTCTCCTAGACAGGACACATCCATTGATGCATTTTCTTTTGTAATGTCTACACCCACGGACACAGTGGGATACACAGACATAGAAACACTTGCCTTGTCAAATGACTTAATAGAAACAGTCCACTCCAAACCAAACAAACCAACTTTCCTACCTATTCTCAGAACATGAGACAAAACCACAAACCCACACTCATTCCCACAAATGCACCTCCTTCCCCCAAGAAGGTCTGTTACTAACCGGAGTGTCCTCTGCCTGGTGAGCCATTCTTTGTTCACCCGAAATGGCCTGTCTGTTCTCAAATCTGGACTCCTTGGCCCACTCTGTGAAGTTGTCAGGAGCCAGCTTTGAGCCGCCACTACCTGCATTCTCACTGAAGACAACTCTTCAGATTTTTTCTGGCATTTGACCATCTTCACATCTGTAAGTACCAAGAAAGACTGACTCTTTCCATGATAAATCCAAAAAAGTGAGATCTCTGTGACTGTTACTGGGCCTGACCCTGGGTGCCTGGTTTCCGGGATCCCAAGTTCAGAGAGTTCCATCACAAAGAAGTGAGGTAGGTCACTTCCTTCATGAACTGAATGAGCTCACAGCCTTGGAAAACACTTTGTCCTAACAGTTTCTTCCTAAGGTCCCATGAGATGGAGGCTGCCCCTACTTCCTGTGACACTTTCACAAGTTAGAATGGTATATCAACAATAGGTACTGGGAGAGAGATCTCCACACAGGGTTGGTTTGGTCCATTTTGTCTACATTAAAATGTGAGAGGCTTATTCAGACACATCTCTTCATCCTGACCAGGTTGTTTGCCATGGAAAATGACTTTTGCTCTCTCAGGTCCTTCATAGCATTCTATATCTTCTTCAGGGATAATTTCTGCATGGATCTTTGAGATTCTCAGCAGGTGGAAGATCCCCTATATTCCTGGATTGTAAGACCAACTCTATCCCTGCACTGCTGTAAAGTTAGATTGAGGGAACAGTGTATGGTTAATGTTAATATCATGTTCTATTTGCGTTAGGAATCATTCTGCTGGATGAATAACGGTATTGGGAACCTGAGATATTTACAAGAATATATAGGTGAAATATAAGTATGGAAACAGAAATCTAGGGAAGACTTGAAGCCAAGTAGGACTTTGGGCCCTTGAGTAGCATACTTTGCTTTGAATTATATTCTGCACAGATGTCTCAGATAAATTGATATACAAAGAAATAGGATCGTATACACTAGATGATTGAATAACATACAGAATATCCAATAAAAAAGGGATAGTCTGTAGGATTAGCAAGATAGTCAGTAGGTTTAGAAAGAAGAATGAGTATAGGATTTGTACCAAAAGTTCTTTACAAATAAGGTTTCGGGTAGAGAGTGAATGTAAATGTCAGCACATGTAAAGAGTCAGTCACAATGACGAATTGGGGAAAATATGTAGGAAAGCAGATATAAATAGAGACATTAGGAAGTCAGTAAAAGTATGAAGTGTGTAATTTGTTTAGACATTTTCAACGGTTTGAGTCTGAATATATAACCTTAGGCAGAAACTAATATGTTGTCACAAATTGGATTGACTTTTGAGAGCATTAGGTAACCAGGACATGGATGTTTTTATTAATCCATGCTCACTTTTTATTTAGGCTTTGGTAAAATCATAAGTGTGACCTTTGCATTTTGTGTCCAGAATATTATTGTGATAAAATGTATATGTAGATCAGGTGACTTGAGTATTTCTTCCACCATTTCTGTAGCAATATTTTGTAGATGTATAAATTACTATTGAGGGTACAAATAGGTGTACCCTGTGTCTATGAATATGCAGATAATGCATGAATAAACCATACTGTGTGTAAATAATATAACTTGCTCTACTTTAAATAATGGATTGAATTGATATCTGAAAATATAAAAGAAATCTCATATTGATATACAATCATTCACTGCAACCAGTTATACATCTAATGGTAATATTATGGTTGTGGTTTATCCTGAAAGGTGTGTGAGTTTTGTTTCAAAAGTGATTATGGAAATCAACAATAATGTGTTTGGAAAGAAGTCTCATGAAAAGAATAGTCAAGAAACCTGTAAGAATACATGTGTTCTCAAGAAGGAAGTGATTGAACATTATATATCATACTATATATAATGTGCATAAACTGCAGAAATAGTAATGTACCAATGTTGAATAAAAATGAACATCAAAATACACATCATGTCCCATAGGAATCTAATTGCATTGATGTTAATCTGCGTCAGTTACTGTAGAAATATTAGGATTTTTATCCACCATTCACTGAAGTTACTTTTCAGTACTAGGAAAAAAGTATGTATTTAAGTTGGATGAATATTTCTGAGAATAATCTTGTGAAAATTTGATTATAAATCCACATAAATCACAAAACATTATAAACACAAAAGTCACATGGACATTAAAATCTAGCAATATATATGCCAATTTAAATCCATCTTGAAATATATATCATCCACTGATCCAAAACTATTTATTTAATGAACTTGTATTTATGTATAATGTTGTTCAGCTAGGAAGCTCCCCCATAGATTGAATTTTCTGTTCCAAATCAGTGTTTAGGAGGAGTGATCTCCTAAATGTGTATGCAAATATGTGCTACACAAAAATCTTCCCACTCTCATCCAGAACAATGCCTTGATATTACCTTCACCCCAAGTAAGACACAGTTGGAGGACATGAGTTAGAAAATCTGTGAATACATATCTGGAATGTAAAATGGTCAGGAGTTCACAACCTTGCAGGTTGTAGAGGAGTTTCCAAAAGTAAAGGACAGGCTTGATAGACCCAACCTGATCTTTTATTAGAATTGGGAGCCATCTTGCCAGAAAGCCATGAAAAGATAATTTGGGCTTTACTATAAATTACTGCAAATTCTGAACCTGCTTGGAATGCCTGTCCGTGCCTTGAACTCATCCATTCCTGGCTCTCTGACCAGATAACAGTGCTCTCTGAAACATTAGTGACACCTAATAAATATTGGCCTTCCCAGGCCAGACAACGACCCTCTCTGAGTCTCTAATGGTCCTCATAATTTCTGATGTTGGGGCCAGCAAAAAAATGTAAACTACCATCAGTGTGATGCTTTCAAAGTTCTGTTATCTGTAACCCCCTTTTTGTGTAACTTTCTGGGCTATATAGCTGGGCTGTAGGAAAGGTGGTGTTGCTGTCTTGTTCCCGCCATTTTTGGAGGGAGAGGCAGCCTGGCCAGTTTTAATAATAAGCCTGCCTTAATTTGATTTTATTTGGAGTCACTGGTCTTTTCTTGCATCCTATTCCAACATTTTGGAGTTCCCCAGTGAGATGACCCTGCCCGACCAGATCACAAGACCAGACTGCTGAAAATTCTGAAGCTGGCCTTCCCTCCAGGGCTACGGGCTGGGGAGCCACTCTAGGGGGTGCACAACTTGAGATGTTCCAAGGCCTTGGAGTGAGCCGTCGGTCTGGGGAGCACTGCAGTGAACCACCGCACTGAAACTATTAGCAAGTACCTGGTGGAGGAGGCCTCCATAGGTAAGTGGCACCTTAATAACATCTTATATCTGGTTAAGGGAGATCTCTTCTAATGACAGAGAGGTGGCCTGGGGAGGCTCACATTCACTCCTGTCCAGGATAGTAATGAGAATCGTTCTGTCCTCTGTTCCGTTCTGTAGGGAATTCCTCTGGAAGGTTAGAGAGGTGCCGAGGGACACGCATGCGCTCCTACCCCAGAGCTTTAGCAAGACGTTGAATTGCTCATCTGTTTTTCTGTTTTGGCACCGGGATTCTGTTGTTTTTTTTTTTTTTTTTTTTTTTTTTTTTTTGTGTGTGTGTGTGTGTGTGTGTGTTTTGTTCTGTGTTCTATATGTTTTTTGTTTGTTTGTTTTTGTGCGTTTTGTTTTGTGATTTCTGTGATAAAATCTTAAGGATATTG
Organism: Callospermophilus lateralis; assembly: GCF_048772815.1. Classification (NCBI taxonomy): domain Eukaryota; kingdom Metazoa; phylum Chordata; class Mammalia; order Rodentia; family Sciuridae; genus Callospermophilus; species Callospermophilus lateralis. Next base: position 52,683 of record NW_027513159.1, read on the forward strand.
AACGTGAAAATGGGTAACAAAGCAAGTAAGCCTGACACCCCTTTGGACTGTGTTTTAAGGAACTGTGATGAACTTTATCACCATTTGTTAAGCAGAATGAGAGAAGGCCCCAGCTGGCTGCCTGGAGCACACCCAGTGCAGATGGTAATGCCTGCTGGGGAATGAAGAACTGAGTATCTCCCAGTATCTGCCGAAGCCCTGTTGCTTCAGGGAATTCCCTCCTTCGTTCCCTGCACTGCAAGGATAATGCCACCTCTGTCTTCTTAAAAAAAGAGAAAAACAAAAAGGGGACACTAAATGCAGTAAAGTCGCCATGGAGACACTTTATTTTATATTTCAGGTAGCTCCTCTGTGAAAACATTTGGTCCCCTTGTGGGGACATCTGTGGTGCCACTGGAGAAGGAGATTTTTCTCTTATTTGCTCTGTTTTAAAGGGTTCTGTCTGTCAGCCATTGTCTGGAGTTCATTTCTGTCTGTCTTGTGCCTTTTTTCTAGCCCTTTAAGACATGTGCAATAATGTGTTAATATTATAAATTGTTTCTTGGAAATGATCTTAGCTGAATGTGTGTCTAAATGATGATGTTTCATTGTACCAATCTGGTATCTGAATGGGTTTTTGAAGCATTCCACAATCTTGCAGTTAAAAGTCGGGTTTAGGTATTTGTTTAGTTCATGGTTTCAGATAATTCATGCCAGAGAACTTAAATACTTAGGATGGAAAATAAAGAACTCTACTTCCAAGTTGGCAAGTAACTTCCCAATCATTCAGTCTTTTTTTCACCAATTTTAAATTAGGTAGCCTGGGAAAATGTCACTGTGTGTACCAGTGCATTAATTTGGACAAGGATACTAAATCATAGTATGATATCTGTTGACAAAACAACTTGTAAAGATATAAAATTTTGTGAATTGTATCTTAAACTTGTATCATAATTTTCAACATCCTAACATGAAAATTATGGTTAAAATACCTTAGGCCTAAGGTTTCTGCTCAGAATAGCCTTTTTTCCTTCTTCTTCCAGACCTCAGCCAGGACTTATTTTGAAATGCAAATGAAAGAAGCCTGTAAGCTTAGTAGGAGACTTATTTGAGGCCTAAGGGAAAAAAAAGGTAAATTGTATGGTATTTACCAATTACTGGCCAGTCATTTTTCTAGGACTCATAATTTTTTCCTTAGGTTCTTTATTTATTTTTTGAGCTCATGATTTTGCTCCTACAGACCTAGGTTAATGTTTTTCTGATCAGTAATATCTTTGACCAACTGTGGAATTTTTAAATCATTGCAATGGAGATTTCACCTGTGAAAAGCTACAAGACCTTCACTTTTATTATGTGTGCACAATTTGTTATGTGTTGTATGTCTATATATATATATATATATATATATATATATATATATATATATATATATATATATCTCCATATATCATATATATGATACACAAATTAACTTATATAATGAGCACTCATATTAAAAAGAACTCATAAAAACAATTTTAAAAAGTGGATCCAAAGATCTTTAATTCACGTGATTTAAATGTTTCAATTTAAATTGGGTAAACAGATAAATATAAATGTCTTTAAATTTAAGCTTACAAGTTTTTCTAGGTGTTCAAAAATCTAATAAACTATTAATGTCTACAAAAGGTCTAATATGCCTTTGTTCCAGGACTTTTCTTTCAATCAAAAAAATGGTTTACAGTGTTCAAAAAATTTGTCTAATATTTTGATAAATAAGTAAAGTAAATTTGATATGGGATTACTCATTCATGAGTACTTTTGTTTGATATCTGATTGATATACTAAGGTCTGTATAAGTTTGTACTAAAGTCTGTATAAGATTGTAAAAATCAGTCATGTGTAAAAGAGACAAAAATTTCTTAAACATAAGTTTACCCATAACATTAAGTTTATTAAGATTTAAATTTTCTAGAGCAAGCAACCATAAAAATTAAACAAATGTTTAAATAAGAACTGTTATTTTAGAGCACTGTACTGCCATTTCTTTAAAAGCTAAACTTGGTTAATGTAGAAACTTCAATGCAATTGTGATGCTATTAATGTGCTCATATTTTCCAGTTATACAACTCTATAAGGTAGAAACTTTAAAAGAGCATTATATCAAGCAGGTGTTCTGAAGTTGTATGGTAAATAAAATATATATTGGGGATTTATTTACCTGTTATCAATAATATATGTAAAGTTTTATGTTACTTTTTACATTGTGGAACAATTTAAATGTATTTTTAAGTTAATGAGACCCTAATCTATGTAAAGGTTAAAATCTTTCAGCCGTACTTTAATTCATGTTTTAAATGTGATATCATATGGTGTGAGCTAATGTTCATGTGACCTCAAACAATTTATGTAAACTTTGTAAAATGATATTTAAAAAAAAGATGAGCTTGAGAACTAAAGCATTTAAGATTTATAAGGAGCCCTGCTTACCTGAGATAAGACTCTTTGTCCCATCTTACTACATGTGAGAATGACAACGAAAGCAGTAGGTCAGATTTTATTTCATTTAAAGTTATGTTCAAATTTTTTTTTTCTGTCAAGATTACTAGGATCTCAAAAAGGTGATATAAAATATAACTCACCAAAAAATTCAGGGTAGCTATTACATGAACTAAGTATTTTTACTCTTGTTAAAATATTTTATTTTTTAATTTCTTTTTAAGTGATCTAAAGATTCCCTGTTGGTGTTTTACAGAAGTGTTGCTTTAAGAACACAACATGGGTTAATTTAAGAAAATAAGTCATCAACTACAAGACAGACAGAATAATAAGATCCCAATTAATAAAATATAAATAATTATAAACTTATAGACATTAAAGTGCAGTACTCTTAATATATGGCTGTTAAAATTTATTTGCTGGTTGTTTCAGATTAGGATTGAAAATTAAAGTTAAATGAAAAGGGCCAAAAAAAAACCAATATTTGACTCTTGCCCTTTGAGTCAGTCTGAATCCAGGGAACAGGGGACTTCTCTATGAGCTTTGCAACTCTGGGCCACATAACCTCCCGATCAGGGAGATTAATGAGACCACTGGAGAACAGAAAGCCAATCAGTGCATTTGCTACAAAGAGGAGAGTCATCAGGAAAGGGAGACATCCCTGATGCTTCTGAGGGAAGCCACATGGTCAAGCAAGACCTGAACCCACCTAGCTCAAATTGCACTAGCAGAACTGAGAAGCTGCTCTCAAGTTTCCCAAGGAATGACTCCCATAAAAGCTCAGCTGACTGCTAACAATAGATAGAAACAAAAGTCATTTGACTGCTTCATCTTAAACACTTAGCAAAGACAGTTAAAACCAAAATACAGCCATTCCTGGGCATTTTAAATAATAATAATAATAATAATAATAATAATAATAATAATAATAATAATATTTTAAGGTATACACTTTATGTTAGCCTCCCAAAATAAGTAAAACTGTTGGCTACAAAGACTATCAAGAGGAGCTGCCAGAGGCAGAAGTTTTTAGTTTAAGGCCTACAGATATTCCTAACCTACAGGTAGGCTTGGTGTTTGCTAGTACGATTATCCAGCCCTGAGTAACAGAATTAAATGTTTCTCTATTAGACACAGAGGTCATACTACTGAAAGGATTTTGCAAAATCAGATGACATTAAATTATTAAACTGTATATTATTGGGAGGGACAACTGTAACACTTAAAGTTAAATATTAAGTTGACAGTCCTGATAATTGGGGATATTAAAGACTGGTGAGGGTACTTCATACAGTGACATGATCCAGCTACTGCAACATTTATTCAATACTCATGTTTTTTGTTTCTCTCATAGAAGAACCCATCCCCAGATGACTTTACAACCTGTTCTTCCTCAACAAGACTTCAAAAAGAACTGACTTCTAAAAGGCAACTCATATTCCTCAACTGACTTCAAAAAGGCAACTCATGTCTCTCACGCCATGCACACTCATGTCACCCTCTCTCAGCTGAGAAGAAGGCAAAATGAGAGACGACTCTCCACTTACACCAATGGAGCCCAAAATAAATAGACTATCAATATAAGTAATTAATTAAGTCAGGTAATATCAGGGAGACTGGTTTTCGGTGAGTTCTAAAAATTTGGAGACTGTTAACTGAGGGATTAAAATTTCCTCAGTGCTTTTCCACTAACCTATAAAGGATTACAAAGGGACACATAAGAAAAGGGGGGAATGATAGACCCAACCTTATCTTTTATTAAAATTGGGAGCCATCTTGCAACAAAACCATGAAAAAATCATTTTGGCTTTACAGTAAATTACTGCAAATTCTGAACCTGCTTGGAATGACTGCCCGTGCCTTAAACTCACCCGTGCATGGCTCTCTGACCAGATAGCAGCCCTCTCTGAAACTTTGTCACACCTCATAAATATTGGCCTTCTGTGGCCAGACAATGACCCTCTCTGAGGCTCTAATGGTCCTCATAAATTTTGATGTTGGGGCTAGCAAAAAAAAAAAAAAAAATGTAAACTCCCATTAGTGTGATGCTTGTCAGAGTTCTGTTATCTGTTACCCCATTTTTGTGTAACTTTCTGGGCTGCAAACCTGGGCTGTAGTAAAGGTGGGGTTGCTCTCTTGCTCCCGCAATCTTTGGAGGGAGAGGCAGCCCAGCCAGTGGAAATAATAAGCTTACTTTAATTTGATTTTAACTGGAGTCAGTGTTCTTTTCTTACATCCTGGTCTAAGAGGTAAACACTCCACAAACATAGAGCTCTGCCGGCCTAAAGACTTCTTGAGAAACTGCCTCTGAGGTTGGGTACTTTAAATATATTTTGTTGTCAGAAGGTTTAGCTTCTTTTTTATTGAGACCATCAAAGCTGGGTCTGCATCTATGTGAATGGAGAGCATGGTTTCTTATTTTCCAATGAACATGAGGCAGCAGTGCTGAATTCTCTCTTGGTAGGTAAACTGTGGCCACTGGGGGCTAAGTGTCTCCCCGTGTGGACTGTGAAGCCATTTGATCATCCTCCATTTTTGTGGTGTTTCTTGGTGCTGCACTGGGAGTTTGGTATTTGCTTCACGAAATACAAGGAGTTCAACTGGGACACAGTGCTGGAGGGAGTTCTTTCACGTGTGGTGGGTCAGGAACTGCAGGAGAATGCACCAACCAGGCTTCTATTTCACACAGCTTTCTCCTTGACCATACCAACCTGATTCTGAACATTGCCTTGAAACCTCTCCATATAATAAGATGCCTTTACATGTTAGGTTCTGCTGGATGCACCATGGCAGCCAAAATGCATTTGGAAGTCAATTGGAAATCCACATGGCCCCACCTCAGATATTTTATCACACACCTGCACACCACTGCTCTCCGCCCACTACTCAGCATTCTCAACTTACTGGCATCTCTGTTCTTCACCATTATCATGAAATCCAGTCAATCAAGGCACTGTCTGGTACACTCATGATCAGCAACAGGAGATCCAAAGGTTCTCCAGTGCCACCTGGTCATGGGAGTTTCAAAAATTTCAGGGTATTTATCTAGCCACTTTTCAAGGATGAAGTTGGAGAAACTGTGGGTTTCAATTCATTCAGGAATCATTTAATGTTGAGGAACCTCATTTCAAAGAATGCTCTGGAGAACTCTCAAAGGCAAGGCTTCCCAAAGAGTAGCCAAATAGTCACATGAAGCCCAGCCCATTGAGGTCTACAATGTGAGGTCCATGTGTGTTTTGACTCTCAACTATGCCTGTCAAGTCTTTCATAATAAAATCATGTGATATCCTGGCTGAGATTCCAAGTGATCAGTCGAAAGCCACCCTTGGCCTAGATTTCAGTTTCCAATGGCGACTCTCATGCGTGGCCTTCTAAAATCGCAACACAATTCATGACAATACTTCTCTGAGGTCAGTTCCAGAACTCAGTCTCTAAGGTGAATCATACCAAAGTTCTAGCCCTGGTGGATCCAGTCATTTCTTCCAACCACTACACAAATGAACACAATTAAAACCAAAACACTCCCACATGGTCCTCACCTTCTTCCATATAGACACTCATTATAACCTCTGGCTGGAGGTTTCCATGAGGGGCGCAGCACAAGACAGTATCCAAAACAAGCTTCCTTATCCCTTATTTGCTTAAAGTCAGCTGGGCCTGGACACCATTCCTGTGAACCAGGAGTGATAAAATAAGCCTGGCCTTAATACTGCTCTGCTTCTCCAATTTGAGGCCTACTGACTGTCAGGTATAGATTCTTAATGTGATTTAAAGTAATGAAAAAACCCAAGTTCATATGGGCTAGCCTCTGCAGGGCTTTGAAGAACTCATTTGACCCAAAGGATCCCTAGTCTCATTTGATGAAGATCAGAAACCTATCAGAGTAAGGCAAGATACTTCATACACAATTACTGATATTTTTGCCATTTTGGTTTCGGAAGCACACATGGGATCTTTCTTTAGTTCCATCAGGTGCTGAGAATCTAAGCCACTGCCTCACACAGGGCCAAGTGGCTGATTCAGACACATCCCTTTCCAAAGCAATTAAGCAAAGATACACAGGTGATGCCCATTCATTTCCATTTGAAAACAGTTTTCTTCAGGCTTCACAAATTGGTGGCCTGAGGCAGAGACCTTCCTGACTCTCAGAGCAACAGAAAAATAGGTAAGCAAAAGGCCCAAAGCAGGGTTTCTCTACTGAGACTTTCTTTGTCACACTGATATCTGAGTTTTCTGAGATGCTTGCTATTCCCTTCAGCTATCCAGTATATGGCAATGTCACAGAGCTTGGAGGTGGTACATATCTTGGACACAAAACCATGAGCCTACTCTGGAGAGTGGCCAGAATTCAGGAAGAAAACAGGAACTTCGGAAGATAGTAGGTGTTGCCCGTCCCTAAAGCAACCTGCAGTCCACTCATAAATTGGGCAGGATGAATGTTGGCATGCTTTCTACTAGACAGGACACATCCATTGATGCATTATCTTTTATAATGTCTACAACCACGGACACAGTGGGATACACAGGCATACAAACAATCACCTTGTCAAATGACTTACTATAAACAGTCCACTCTAAAGCAAACAAACCGCCTTTCTTACCTATTCTCAGAACATGAGACATAACCACAAAATCACAATCACACCCACAACGACACCTCCTTTATTCAAGTAGGTCTGTGACTAATTGGAATGTACTCTGAATGATGGGCCATACTATGTTTCCTTGAAATGGCCTGTCCTTCTCAGATCTGGTCACCTTGGCCAACACTGTGAAGTTTTCAGGAGCCAGTGGTGAGCCACTACCTGCTTTCTCATGAAATTCCCCTTTTTAGAGCTCTCTTGGCATTTGGCAATCCTCACATCAGTAGGTACCAAGGAAGACTTACTCTGTCCTTGGTTATTCCAAACAACTGAGCCCACTGGGCAAGAAACTGGGACTGACTCTGGGTGCCTGGCTTCCTGGATCCCAAGTTCAGAGAGATCCGTCATCAAGGAAGAGAGGTAGGTCACCTCATTCAGGAACTGAATGAGGTTACTGCCGTGGCAACCACTTTGTCCTAACAATTGCTTTCAAGGGTCCCATGAGATGGTGGCTGCCCCTACCTCCTGTGACACTTTCACAAGTTAGAATGGTATATCAACCATTGGCACCTGGGAACAGCTCTCCACACAGGCCTGGTTTGGTCCATCTTCTCGACATTAAGAAGAGAGAAGCTGTTTCAGACACAACCCTTCATCCTGACCAGGTTGTTTGCCATGGAGGATGAATTTTGCTCTCTTAGGTCCTCCATAGCTGCTTACAACTTCTCCAGGAATCATTTCTGCATGGACCTTTGAGTTTCTCAGCATGTGGAAGATCCCCTATATTCCTGTATTGTAAGAACAACTCTATCCCTGCTCTTCTGTAAAGTTAAATTGACTGAACAGTGTATGGTTAGGTTAATTAACAGGTTCGATTTGGATTAGGAATCTTTTTGCGGGATGAATAATGGTATTGGGAAACTGCGATATTTACAAGAATATATAGGTGAATTATAAGTATGAAAACAGAAATCTAGCTAAGATTTGAAGCCCAAAAGGGCATTGGGCCCTTGACTGGGATACATAGCTTTGAATTATGTTCTGCACTGATGTGTCAGGTAAATCGATATACAATGGCTTAGGTCCTTGTACCATGGATGATTAAATGTAGAAGAGAACTTCCAGTCAAAAGGGATAGTTGGTAGGATTCGGAAGATTCTCGGTAGGTTTAGAAAGAAGAGTGAGTATAGGATTTGGACCAAATGTTGTTTAGCAATAGGGTTTCTGGTAGACATTGAATGTTAATGTCAGCACAAGTGAAGAGACAGTCACAATGATGAACTGGGGAAAATAGTTAGGAAAGCTGATATCAATAGAGACATTACAAAATCAGGCAAAGTATAAAGTGAGTGATAGGATTAGATATTTTCAACAGGGTTGAGTTTGAATATATAATCTTAGAAAGAAACAAATGTGTAGTGACCAATAGGATTGACATTTGACAGCATTAGGCAACCTGGACATGGATGTTTAGTAATCCATGCTCACTTTTCATTTAGTCTTTGCTACAATCTTAAGTGTGACCTTTGCTTTTTTTGTCCAGAATATTACTGTGATAAAACGTATATGTAGATCAGGTGACATGACTATTTTTCCACCATTTCTGGCAGCAACATATTCAAGACGTATAAATTAGTAATGGGGGTAAAAAGAGGTGTACCCTTTGTCTGTGCATATAGAGATAATGCATGAATAGACCATACTTTGAATAAATAATATATCTGGTTCCGACTTTAAATAATGGATTGAAATTATATGTGAAAAAAGACAAGAAATCTTATATTGACATACAAACATTCATTCCAACCAGTTATATATCTAATGGCCACATTAAGGTTATGGTTTATCATGAAGGGTGTGTGAGTTTTGCTTCAAAAGTGATTATGGAAATCTAAAATAATGTGTTTGGAAAGAAGTCTCATGAAAAGACCAGTCAAGAAACCTGGAGGAATACATGTTTTATGAAGCAGGAAGTGATTGTGAAACAAATGCGCATAAATTTGTGAACTTGTGGATGAAATATATATATCCTATGATTTGTAAAAATTGAAGAAATAGTAATGTACCAGTGTTGAATGAAAATAAACGTCAGAATACACATCATGTCCCATACGAATCTACTTGATTGATGTTAATCTGGGTTAGTTACTGTACAAATATTAGGATTTGTAAGCACCATTTACTGAAGTTAGTTTTCAGAACTATGAAACAAATGTGTATTTCAGGAGGATGAATATTTCTGAGAATAATTTTGTGAAAAGTTTATTATAAATCCACATTTTTGAACATGAATGAATTTAGGGAGTGTATTTAAGATACATACATTTCATATTTTAAAAATCAGGACAGTATATATATATATATATATATATATATATATATATATATATATATATATATATTCATAATTATATATATGTGTATATACATATATATGTGTGTGTATATATATATATATATATATATATATATATACACACACAAAAAAAACACACACACAGACATTAAAATGTAGGAATATATACGCCAATCGAAGTTCATCATAAAATATATAGCATCCACAGATGCAAAAATATTTATTTTACTGAACAAGGATTTATGTATAATGTTGTTCTACTAGGAAGCTCACCCATAGTTTGAATTTTCAGTTCCAACAGCGTTTAGAGTAGTGATCTCTTCTCACAACTTGTATCTGCCAAGTCAGTCACCTCACAAAAATGAACGTGTGATACCAGGTAGGATTCTATAAAGCATATAAAAATACATGTGCTGAATAGGCTACAGAGAAAGGCAGACAGGCATTTACATATTTGTTAACTTTAACAACACATGGAGAACTATTTCAATAAAAAATTGACTAGATTTATAACACCTACCATTTATCATGAAAAAGGCAAGTCCAACTATACCCCACGCCTCCTCTGAACTGCTTGTATTTCTATTCTGTTTGGGTTGTTTTTCTCCATCATTTGGATTAGTAGACAGAGTATAGTAGGGTATGGGTTATTGTCAGGATTCAGTATTTTCAATGGTATATAGGAAAATGAATCCAATGTGTATAAAAATATATGCTACACAATTATCTTCCCACTCTCATCCAGAACAATGCCTTTACATTACCTTCACCTCAAGTAAGACACAATTAGGGTAGAAGAGTTTGAAAATCCGTGAATGCATATCTGGGGTGGAAACAGTACTAAGAAACAAATACGTATTTCAGGTGGATGAATATTTCTGAGAATAATCTTGTGAAAAGTTGATTATGAATCCACAACATAAATATGAATGAATTTAGGAAGTGTGTAATAAGACACATATTTCATATTTTGAATACTCCTGAGAGTGTATCTATATATATATTTATATACACACACAGAGACAGACATTAAAAATTGCAATATATATGCCAAACGAAATTCACCATGAAATGTATATCATCCACAGATCCAAATATATTCATTTTACTGAACATGGATTTATGTATAATGTTGTTCAACTAGGAAGCTCACTCACATTTGAATTACCAGTTCAAGCAGCGTTTAGGAGGAGTGATCTCTTCTTCCAATTTGTATCTGCCAAGTCAGCCACCTCACAAGAATGTACGTGTGGTACCAGGTAGGATTCTATATGTGCATATAAAAATACGTGTGCTGAAAAGGCTACAGAGAAAGGGGGACAGGAATTCACTTATTTGTTAACTTTAAGAACGCATCGAGAACTATTTCAACAAATAATTGACTAGATTTATAACTGCTACACTATACCATGCAAAAGGCAACTCCAACTATAAAACATACCTCATCTAAACTGCTTGTATTTCTATTATGTTTGTGTTATTTTTCTCCATCATATTAGGATTAGTAGTCAGAGTCTAATAGGGTATATGTTAGTTTCAGGGATTCAGCATTTCTAATGGAAAATAGGAAATTGAATCCAATGTGTATGCAAATATGTGCTACACAAAAATCTTCCCACTTTCATTCAGAACAATGCCTTGACATTACATTCTCCTCAAGTAAGACACAATTAGAGGATAAGAGTTAGAAAATCTGTGAATATATATCTGGAATGGAAAATACTCTGGAGTTTACAACTTTGGAGGTGGTAGAGAAGATTCTAAAAGTAAGGGACAGGGTAAACATTCCACAAACATGTAGCTCTGCTGGCCTAAATACTTTTTGAGAAACTGCCTCTAAGAGTGGGCACTTGAAGTATTTGATGTTCTGAGGAGATTTAGTTCCTTTGTAGAGAAACCATGAAAGCTGGGTCTGCATCTATGTTACTTGGAGGACATGGTTTCTTATTATCCAATGAACATGAGGCAGCAGTGCTGAATTCTCTCTTTGTAGGTAAACTATGGACACTGGGATCTAAGTGTCTTTCAGTGTGGACTGTGAAGCCAATTGGTCATCCTCCTCTTTTCGTGGTGTTTCTCGCTGCTGCACTGGGAGTTTGGTATTTGCTTCAAAAAATACAAGGAGTTAAAATGGGACAGAGTGGTGGAGGGAGTTCTTTAAGGTGTGGTGAGTCAGGGTCTTCAGGAGAATGCACCAACCAAGGTTCTATCCCATGTAGATTGCCCCCTTGAGAATAGCAACATGATTCTGAACATTGCAGTGAATCCTCTCCATATAACAAGATGCCTTTACATATATGGGTCTGCTGGCTGCACCATGTCAGTCACAAGCCATTTGGAAGCCAATGGCTGATTCACATGGCCGCAACACAGATGTTTTATCACACAATTGCATACCACTGCTCTAGGCCCACTACTCACCAGGCTCCAACTTACTGGCATATCTGTTCTACACCATTTTCATGAAACAAAGTCAATCAAGGCAGTGTCTGGTATACTCAGGATCAGAAACAGGACATCCAAAGTATTTCCAGTGCCAGCTGATCATGAAAATATCAAAAATTTCATGGTAATTTTCTAGCCATTTTTCACGGATGAAGTTTGAGGCTCTGAGGGATTCAATTAATTCAGGAACCATTAAATGGTGAAGAAGCTAATTTCAATGAAAGCTCTGGAGCACTCTCACAGGCAAGGTTTCCCTAAGGGTGGCCAAAATGTCACATGAAGCCAGGCCCATTGAGATCTACAATATGAGGTCCATGTGTGTTTTAAACTCAAATATGGCTGCCAAGTCTTTAAGAAAAATTGTATGTTATATCCGGGCTGAAATTCCCAATGTTCTGTGGAAATCCAACCTGGGCCTAGATCTCAGGTTCCAAGGGCGACTCTCATGTGTGGCCTCCTAAAATCCCAACACAATTCATGGCAATACTTCTCTGAGGTCAGTTAAAGAACTCAGTCTCTAAGGGGAATCACACCAGAGTTCAAGCCCAGTGGAACAGTCATCTCTTCCAACCGCCACACAAATGACCACAATTAAAACCAAAACACTCCCACATGGTCCTCATCTTTTTCCATATAGACACTCCTTATAACGTCTGGCTGGAGTTTTCAATGAGGTCCACAGCCCAAGTCAGTGTCCAAATTAAGGTCCTGTTCCCCTCATTTGTCTAACATCAAGGTGGCCTGGACACACTTCCTGTAAACCAGGAATGATCAAATAGGCCTGCCATTAATACTGCTTGGCTTTTTCAATTTGAGGCCTTCTGACTCTGTGGTTTAGATTCTTTATGTGAATTTGAGTCATGAGAAAATCCAAGCACCTCTGCAGAGATTTGAAGAACTCATTTGGCCGAAAGGATTCCTATTCTCACTTGATGGAAGTCAGGATCCTAACAGAGGAAGGTAAAAGAATTCATTCACAATGAGTGAATATTTGCCATTTTGGTTTTGGATGCACACATTTGATCTTTCTTTTGATCCATCAGGTGCTGAGAATCTAAGCCACAGCCTCACACAGGGCCAAGAGGATGATTCAGACACATCTTTTTCCAAAGCAATTAAGCAAAGAGACACAGGTGATGCCCTTCATTTCCATTTGAAAAATGTTTTCCTCAGGCTTCCCAAAGGGGTGCCCAGAGGCAAAGACATCCTGAGATTCAAGGCAACAGAACAATAGGTTAGCAAAAGGCCCAAAGCAGGGTTTCTCCACTGAGACTTTCCTGGTCACACTGATATCTGAGTTTTCTGAGATGCTGGCCATTCCCTTCAGATATCCAGTACATGGCCATGTGACAGAGATTGGAGGTGGTACATATCTTGGACACAAACCCAAGAGCCTATTCTGAAGAGTTGTCAGAATTCAGAAAGAAAACAGGGACTTAATAAGGTAGTAGGTGTTGCCTATCGATATGGAAACCACACTCCATTCATTAATTGGGCAGGATGAATGCTGGGAAGCTTTTTACTAGAGGGGACACATGCATTGATGCATTCTCTTTTCTAATGTATACAACCACGGACACAGTGGGATACACAGACATAGAAACACTCACCTTGTAAAACGACTTACTAGAAACAGTTCACTGCAAACCAAAGAAACCTCCTTTCCTACCTATTCTCAGAACAGAGACAAAACCACACACCCACACTCAAAAAGACACCTCCTTCCCCCAAGTAGGGCTGTGATTATCCGGAGTGTCCTCTGACAGGTTTGCCATACTATGTTCCCCGGTAATGGTCTGTCCTGTTTCAGATCTGGTCTCCTTGTACAACTCTGTAAAGCAGTCAGGAGCCAGCGGTGAGCCACTACCTGCTTAGTCAGGAAAGGCCCGTGTTCATATCTTTCCTGGCATTTGGCCATCCTCACATCAGTCAGTACCAAGAAGACTGACTCTGTCCTTGGTGATTCCAAACAAATGAGACCACTTGGATTGGGACTGGGACTGGCTCTGGTGCTTGGTTTCCTTGGTCCCAAGTTCAGAAAGTTCCATCAACAAGGAAGTGAGGTAGGTCACTTCCTTTAAGAACTGAATGAGGTCACTGCCTTGGCAACCACTTTGTCCTAACAGTTGCTTCCAAGGGTCCCATGAGATGGAGGCTGCCCCTACTTCCTTTGGCACTTTCACAACTTAGAATGGTATATCAACCTTAGGCACCCGAGAACAGCTCTCCACACAAGCCTGGTTTGGTCCATCTTCTCTACAGTAAGAAGATAGAGGCTGATTCAGACAAAACCCTTCATCCTGACCAGGTTGTTTGCCATGGAAAATGACTTTTTGTCTCTCAGGTCCTTCATTGCTGCCTACATCTTCTCCAGGGATCATTTCTGCATGGACCTTTGAGGTTCTTAACAGGTAGAGCATCCCCTACATTCCTGTATTGTAAGAACAATCTGTCTCTGCTCTTCTGTAAAGTTAGATTGAGTGAACAGTGTATAGTTAGGGTTAATTTCATGTTCGATTTGGGTTAGGAATCATTCTGCTGGATTAATAATGGTATTGGGAACCTGTGATATTTATAAGAATATCGAGGTTAAACATATGTATGAAAACAGAAATTAAAGTAAGATTTGAATCCCAGAAGGGCATTGGGCAATTGATTGGGATATTTAGCTTTGAATTACTATCTGCACACATGTCTCAAATAAATCGATATACAATGGCAGAGGAACTTGAACCTTGGATGATTGAATGCTGAAGAGAACATCCAGTCAAAAGGGATTGTCGGTAGGATTAAGAAGATAGTCGCAGTTATTAATATGGTATTATGTAAAAATGTGGATGTGTAACCGATGTGATTCTGCAACTTGTATTTGGGGTAAAAATGGGAGCTGATAACCCATTTGAATCAAATGTATGGAAGATGATATGCCATGAGCTTTGTAATGTTTTGAACAACCAATAAAAAAAAATTAAAAAAAAAAAGAAGATAGTCGTTATGTTTAGCAAGTAGAGTTAGTATAGGATATGTAACAAATGTTCTTTAGCAATTTTTTTCGGGCAGTGAGTGAATATAAATGTCAGCACATATGAAGAAATCAGACACAATGATGAACTGGGGAAAATTTGTAGAAAAGCAGATATCAATAGAGACATTAGGAAATCAGGCAAAGTATAAAGTGAGTGATAGAATAAGACATTTTCAACAAGGTTGAGATTGAATATCTAATCTTAGGAAGAAACAAATATGTAGGTCACCAATAGGATTGACATTTGAGAGCATTAGGCAACATGGACATGGATATTGTTAGTAATCCATGTTCACTTTACATTTAGGCTTTGGTACAATCCTAAGTGGGACCTTTGCATTTTGTTTCCAGAATATTACTGTGATAAAATGTATATGTAGATCAGATGACATGATTTTTTCTTCCACCATTTCTAGGAGCAGTATTTTGAAAACGTATAAATTAGCATTGGGGGTAAAAAGAGGTGTACCCTGTTTTTATGAATATACAGATAATGCATGAATAGACCTTAATTTCAATAAATAATACAACTTGTTCCACTTTAAATAATGGATTGAATTGATATCTGAAAATATATAAGAAATCTTATATTGATATGCAATCATTCATGACAACCAGTTATACACCTAATGTTAATATTAGGGTACGATTTATCATGAAGTTTGTGTGAGTTTTGCTTCAAATGTGATTATGGAAATCGAAAATAATGTGTTTGGAAAGAAGTCTCATGAAAATGCCAGTCAAGGAACACCGAGGAATTCATGAGTTCTGAAGCAGGAAGTGATTGAAATTGTAAAAAATGACGATAAATTTCCTTACTTGTGGATGAAATATTATAATATGATGTGAATAAACTGAAGAAATAGTAATGTACCAGTGCTGAATAAAAATGAACATCAAAATACACATCATGTCCCACAGGAATCTTCTCGCATTGATGTTAAACTGTGTCAGTTACTGTAGAAATATTAGGATTTCTTTGCACCATTCACCAAAGTTAGTTTTCTTTTTTTTAATTTTTATTTATGCTTGTTCAAAACATTACATAGTTCTTGATATATCATATTCCACACTGTGATTCAAGTGGGTTATGAACTCCCATTTTTACCCCATAAACAGATTGCAGAATCACATCAGTTACACATCCATTGATTTACATATTGCCATACTAGTGTCTGTCGTATTCTGCTGCCTTTCCTAACCTCTACTATCCCCCTCCCCTTACCTCCCCTCTCCTCTTCTCTCTCTACCTCTTTACTGTAATTCATTTCTCCCCCTTGTATAATTTTTTCCTTTCCCTCACCTCCTCTTGTATGTAATTTTGTATAACCCTGAGGGTCTCCTTTTATTTCCATGCAATTTCCCTTCTCTCTCCCTTTCCCTTCCTCCTCTCATCCCTGTTTAATGTTAATTATCTTCTCATTCTATTCGTCCCTACTCTGTTCTTAGTTAATCTCTTTATATCAAAAAGACATTTGGCATTTGGTTTTAGAGATTGGCTAGCTTCACTTAGCATAATCTGCTCTAATGCCATCCATTTCTCTGTAAAAATTTTGTCATTTTTTAATGCAGAGTAATACTCCATTGTGTATAAATGCCTCATTTTTTATCCATTCATCTATGGAAGTGCATCTAGGTTGGTTCCACAGTCTTGCTATTGTAAATTGTGCTGCTATGAACATCAATGTAGCAGTGTCCCTGTAGCATTTTTTTTAGGTCTTTAGGGAATAGACTGAGAAGGGGAATACCTGGGTCAAATGGTGGTTCCATTCCCACCTCTACAAGAAATCTCCATACTGCTTTCCAATTTGGCTGCACCAATTTGCAGTCCCACCAGCAATGTACAAGTGTACCCTTTTCTCCACATCCTCGCCAGCACTTGTTGTTGTTTGAGTTCATAATAAATATCTGGAATGGAAAATGCTCAGGAGTTCACAACCTTGAAGGTGGTAGAGGAGTTTCCAAAAGTAAGGGACAGGGTAAATACCACAAACATGGAGCTGTGTCGGCCTTAAGACTTCTTGAGAAAATGCCTCTGAGGTTGGGCACTTGAAATATATGTTGTTGTCAGGAGCTTTAGCTTCCTTTGTAGTGAGACCATCAAAGCTGAGTCTGCATCTATGTGACCTGGACGACATGTTTTTTTTTTATTTTCCTATGAACACGAGGCAGCAGTACTGAATTCTCTCTTTGTAGGCAAACTGGGGCTACTGGGGGCTAAGTGTCTCCCCATGTGGACTGTGAAGCCATTTGATCATCCTTCACATTTAATCATGTTATTTGATGCTGCACTGAAAGTTTGGTATTTACTTTATGAAATAAAGGAGTTTAACTGTGATACAGTGCTGCAGGGAGTTCTGTCATGTGTGGTGGTCAGGATCGGCAGGAGAATGTACCAAGAAGGCTTCTATCACACATAGTTGCCCCCTTGACAATAGCAACATGATTCTGAACATTGCCCTGAAACCTCTCCATACAACAAGATGCCTTTACATCCAAAGGTCTGCTAGCTGCACCATGTCAGTCACAAACCATTTATAAGCCAATGGCAGATCCACGTGGCCCCACCACAGATGTTTTTTCACACACCTACACTCTACTGCTCTTGGCCCACTACTCAGCAGGCTCCAACTTACTGGCATATCTTTTCTACACCATTATCATGAAACTCAGTCAAACCAGGCACTGTCTTGTATACTCATGATAAGCAACAGGACATCAAATGGTTTTCCAGTGCCAGCTGCTCATGGAAATTTCAAAAATTTCATGGTATTTTCTAGCCATTTTTCAAGGATGAGGTTGGAGTTACTGTGGGTTTCAATTCATTCAGGAACCATTAAATATTGAGGAATCTCATTTCAATGGAAGCTCTAGAGAACTCTCACAGGCAAGTCTTCTGAAAGAGTGGCCCAAGGTCACATAAAGCCAGCCACATTGAGGTCTACAATGTGAGGTCCATGTGTGTTTTGACTCTCAACTATTGCTGCCAAGTCTTTCAGAATATAATCAAGTGATAGCCTCGCTGAGATTCCCAGTGCTCTGTGGAAAGCCACCCTGGGCCTAGATCTCAGTTTCCAAGGGTGACTCTCATGCGTGGCCTCCGAAAATTCCAACACAATTCATGGCAATACTTCTCTAAGGTCAGTTTCAGAACTCAGTCTCCAAGGGGAATCCCACAAGAGTTGAAACCCAGGTGGACGCAGTCATCTTTTCCCACCGCCACACAAATGACAACAATGAAAACCAAAACACTCTCACATGGCCCTCATGTTCTTCCATATAGACACTAATAATAACCTCTGGCTAGAAGTTTCCATGAGGGGCGCAGACCAATACACTGTCCAAAATAAGCTCCCTTTCCCCTCATTTGCCGAAAGTCAGGGTGGCCTACACACCCTTCCTGTGAACCAGAACTGATCAAATAGGCATGGCGTTAATACTGTCATGCTTTTCCAATTTGAGGCCTACTGACTGTCAGGTATAGATTCTTTATGTGATTTGGAGTCATCAGAAAACCCAAGCACTTCTGCAGGGGTTCAAAGAACTCTTTTGAACTAAAGGATCCTGATTCTTACTTGATGAAGGTCAGGAATCTAATAGAGGAAGGCAAGAGACTCATTTGCCATTTCTGTTTTGAATGCACACATGGAATCTATCTTTTGATGCATCAGGTGCTGAGAATCTAAGCCACAACCTCACACAGAACCAAGAGGCTGATTCAGACACATCCTTTTACAAAGCAATTAAGCAAAGAGCCACAGGTGATGCCCATTCATTTTCATTTGAAAACTGTTTTCTTCAGGCTTCACAAAGGGGTGGCCAGAGGCAAAGACCTTCCTGACATTTAGGGCAACAGAAGAACAGGTAAGCAAAAGACACAAAGCAGTGTTTCTCCACTGAGACTTTCCTGGTCACACTGATATCTGAGTTTTCTGAGATGCTTGACATTCACTTCAGCTATCAAGTACATGGCCATGTCACAGAGCTTGGAGGTGGTATATATCTTGGACACAAAACCATGAGCCTATTCTGGAGAGTGGCCAGAATTCAGGAAGAAAACAGGATCTTAGGAAGATAGAAGGTTTTGCCCATCCAGAAGGCAAGCCGCAGTCCATTAATCAATTGGGCAGGATGAATGCTGGGAAGCTTTCTACTAGACAGGACACATCCATTAATTCATTCTCTTTTCTAATGTCTACAACCACAGACACAGTGGGATACACAGACATAGAAACACTTACATGTCAAACGACTTACTAGAAACAGTCCAATCCAAACCAAACAAACCACATTTCCTACCTATTCTCAGAACATGTGACAAAACCACAAAACCACAACCACTCCCACAAAGGCACCTCCTTCCCCCAAGTAGGTCTGTGACTATCCAGAGTGTCCTCTGACTGGTGGGCCATAAAATGTTCTCCCGAAATGTCCTGTCCTGACTCAGATCTGGTCTCTTTGGCCAACTTTGTGAAGTTGTCAGGAGCCAGCGGTGAGCCACTACCTGCTTTCTCAGAAAAGGTCCCTCTTCAGAGCTCTTCTGGCCTTTGGCCATCCTCACATAGGTAGGTACCAAGAAAGACTGACCCTGTCCTTGGTAAAACTGAACAAGTGAGCCCACTGGGACTGGGACTGAGACTGGCTCTGGGTACCTGTCTTCATGGATCCCAAATTCAGAGAATTCCTTCACCAAGGAAGTGACGTAGGTCACTTCCTTCAGGAACTGAATTAGGTTACTGCCTTGTCAACCAATTTGTCCTAACAGTTGCTTCCAAAGTCCAATGAGTTGGAGGCTGCCCCTTCTTCCAGTGAAACTTTCACAAGTTTGCATGGTATATCAACCATAGGCACCCAAAAAAAAGCTCTCCAGATAGGCCTGGTTTGGTCCATCTTCTATACATTAAGAAAAGAAATGTTGATTCAGACACATCCCTTCATGCTAACCAGGTTGTTTGTCATGGAAGATGACTTTTGCTCTCTGACGTCATTCATAGCTGCCTACATTTAATCCAGGGATCATTTCTTTAATGACCTTGGAGGTTCTCAGCAAGTGGAAGATACCCTAATTTCTGTATTGAAAGACCAACTCTGTCCCTGCTCTTCAGTAAAGATAGATTGAGAGAACAGTGTATGGTCAGGGTTAATAACATGTTCCATTTGGGTTAGGAATCATTCTGCGGGATGAATTATGGTATTGGGAACGTGCGATATTTATAAGAATATAAGTGAAATATAAGTATGAAAACAGACATCTAGGTAATATTTGAAGTCCAGAATTGCATTGGACCCTTGGCTGGGATTCTTAGCTTTGAATTATATTCTGCACAGATGTCTCAGATAAATCAATATACAATGGCATAATTCCTTGTACCTTGGTTGATTGAATGTTGAAGAGAACATCCAGTCAAAAAGAAATAATTTGTAGGATTAGTAAGATTGTTGGTAGGTTTTGAAAGAAGAGTGAGTATAAGATTTGGATGAAAAGATCTTTAGCAATAGGGTTTCGGATAGAGAGTGAATGTAATTGTCAGCACATGTGGAGAGTCTGTCAAAAGGATGAACTGGGGAAAAAAGTAGGAATGCAGATATCAATTGACATTAGGATATCAGGCAAAGTATAAAGTGAGTGATAGAATTATACATTTTCAACAGGGTTGAGTTTGAATATATAATCTTAGGAAGAAACAAACATGTAGTCACCAATAGGATGAACTTTTGAGAGCATTAGGCAATATGGACATGGATGTTTTCCGTAATCCATGCTCACTTTTCATTTAGGCTTTGGTACAAACATAAGTTTGACCTCTTCTTTCTGTGTGCAGAATATTACTGTGGTAAAATGTATATGTAGATCAGGTGACATGAGTATTTCTTCCACCATTTCTGAGAGCAATATTTTGAAGACGTATCAATTATTTTTGGAGGTAAAAATGGTGTACACTGTGTCTATAATTATAGAGATAATGCATGAATAGACCATACTGTAAAGAAATATTATAACTGGTTCTAACTTTAAATAATGGATTGAATTGATATCTGAAAATATACAGAAAATCTTACATTGATATACAATCCTTCATTCCAACCAGTAATATATATAATGGTTATATCAGCATTATGGTTTTTCATGAAGAATGTGTGAGTTTTGCTTCAAAAGTGATTATGGAAATCGGAAATAATGTGTTTGGAAAGAAGTCTCATGAAAAGACCAGTCAAGAAACCTGGAGGAATACATGTGTTTTGAAGCAGAAAGTGATTGAAAGTGAAACAAATGCCTATAAATTTGTGAACTTGTGGATCAAATATATATACTATGATGTGCGTAAACTGAAGAAATAGTAATGTACCACTGTTACATAAAAATGAACGTCAAAATACACATCATGTCCTCTCCCACAGGAATCTACTTGCATTGATGTTAAACTGGGTCAGTTATTGTAGAAATATTAGGATAATGCCGCAGTCTTGCTGGGCACAATCAGCAGCCACTTGTCAAAAGAAACTAACTTTATTTTTAGAACCACACATGCCAAACAAAACAGCCTCTCAGGAAAAAACCTTCAGAGCCCCAACTGCCACCACTGGCTTCCCAAAACCTCTCCCTCCCACAGGAGCCTCTCTCCGCCTCCCACAATACTCCTGCTCTTGAGGGCGATTGGCTGGGTCATGTGGGCGGAGTCAAAAAAAGTCCCCCAATGAGCAGTTTTGTGGTCTGAAAGGGCAGGGAAACAGCCCATTGAGCATCACCGCAGAGGAGCCAATCAGCTAGGTGTTGCTGGGGCCGCTGTGAGCCAATCATCAGCCGGCAGCTGGAAGTTTGCTGGCAGCAGGAATTTTGCTGGGGCCCCTTCGGCTGTGGCTCTCAACATCTTCGCCTCTCTGTTTAAACAACACGCATGTGGCTTAGCGACCATGCCTGCCTTAGGTTGTCCAATAGTACATATGGTCTTTACCCGTTAAGTTGGTACCATTGCAATTGGATCTTACCCGTCACTGACTACCCGTCCAGTATAGAGCCACACATGTGGAGAGGTCTTTGTACCAGCGGGGGTGGGTGAGGTTCTTTGCCTCACCTCTGTTGGCCCCCCAAATTTTAGCTGGACGATCATGACACGCAGAAGGGAGGAAGATACACCAAGCCAATTGATGGCTCCTTTTGGAAAAATTGTACCACCGATGACATCATCAGCAAATATACCCCAACACTACCACAAGTCGCTGCACCAACAGATAGTTCACAATGCATTTAGGTGAGTTCACAATGTGTCCAGGCAAGTTCTGCAAGCAGTACAGGGATGGCTATTGCAGAAGCTGTAGATTGGTATTATCTTTGATTTCACCTGCACTGGGATGAAGATAGGAACTCTGGCAATAATGTCTAAAGAAAAAAATTATGTAATATTCCAGAAGGCACTAAAACCAAAAAAAAAAAAAATATGTAACATTCCAGAAGGCACATCAAAAACCAAAGTGGCCCAAAAAGCAGTCATTGAGGATGAAGTCTCTCACTTTCCTCTGTAAGGTTCCTGACCTCCATAAAATGAGAATAGGGATTTATTGGGTCAAATGAGTTCTTCAAAACCCTGCAGAGTGTAGCCAATGGGTTATTGGGTTTTTTCATTACTCCAATTCACATCAAGAATCTATACTCCACAGACAGTAGGCCTCAAATTGGAGAAGCAGAGCAGTATTAAAGTCAGGGTTATTTGATCACTCATGGTTCACAGAATGGGTGTCCAGGCCACCCTGACTTTAGGCAAATGAGAGGAAAGGGAGATTATTTTGGACACTGTCTTGGGCTGTGCCCCTCAAGGAAACGTCAAGCCAGAGGTTATGATGAGTGTCTATATGGAAGAAGATGAGGGCCATTTGGGAGTGTTTTGGTTTTCATTGTGGTCATTTATGTGGCAGTAGGAAAAGATGACTGGGTCCACCAGGGCTTGAACTCTGGTGTGATTCCTCTTAGAGACTGAGTTCTGGAACTGACCTCAGAGAAGTATTGCCATGATTTGTGTTGGGATTTTAGGCGGCCACCCATGAAAGTCGCCCTTTGAAACTGAGATCTAGGCCTGGGGTGGCTTTCCACAGAGCACTGGGAATCTCAGACAGAATATCATATGATGTTATTTTGAAATACTTGCCAGACATAGTTGAGAGTCAAAACACACATGGACCTCACATTGTAGACCTCAATTGGCCTGGCTTCATGTGACTATTTGGCCACTCTTTGGAAAGCCTTGCCTGTGAGAGTTCTCCAGAACTTTCATTGAAATGAGCTTCCTCAACATTGAATGATTCCTGAAAGAATTGAAACCCACAATGCCTCCAACTTCATCCTTGTAAAATGGCTAGATAAATACCATGAAATTTTTGAAATTCACATGATGAGGTGGCACTGGAGAACCTTTGATGTCCTGTTGCTGATCATTAGTGTACCAGACAGTGCCTTGATTGATTGGGTATAATGAAAGTGGTGTAGAACAGAGATGCCGGTTAGATGGAGACTGCGGAGTAGTTGGCCCAGAGTTGTGGTGTGCAGGTGTGTGATAAAATATTTATGGTGGTGCCATGTGGATCTGCCATTGACTTCCAAATGGCTTTTAGCTAACATGGTGCACCCAGCAGACCCTTATATGCAAAGGCATCTTGTTATATGGAGAGGTTTCAGGGAAATGTTCAGAATCAGGTTGCTATGGTCAAGGGGGCAAGCTATGTGGGATAGAAGCCGGGTTAGTGAGTTCTCCTGGAGACTCTGACCCAGCACATGTCACAGAACTCCCTCCAACACTGTGTCCCAGTTGAACTCCTTGTATTTCTTGAAGCAAATACCAAACTCCCAGTTCAACACCAAGAAACACCATGAAAATTGGAGGATGACTAAATGGCTTCACAGTCCACATGGTTAGACACTTTGGCCCACTGGCCTCTGTTTACCTACAAAGAGAGAATTCAGCACTGCTGCCTCAGGTTCATTGGAAAATAAGAAACCATGTTCTCCAAGTCACATAGATTCAGACCCAGCTTTGATGGTTTCACTACAAATGAAGACAAAGCTCCTGACAACAATATATATTTCAAGTGCCACACCTCAGAGGCAGATTCTCCAGAAGTCTTTTTTCCAGCAGAGCTCCATGGTTGTGGAGTGTTTACCCAATCCCTTACTTCTGGAAACTCCTCTACCTGCTCCCAGGTTGAGAACTCCTGAGAATTTTCCATTCCAGATATGTATTCACAGATTTTCTACCTCTTCTTCTCTAATTGTGTCTCACTTGGGGCAAAGGTAATGTCAAGGCATTGTTCTAGGTGAGAGTGGGAAGATTATTGTGTAGCACATATTTGCATACACATTGGATACATTATCCTATTTTCCATTTGCAATACTGAATTTCTGACACTAACCCATACCCTACTAGACTATGACTACTATCCTAAAATGATGGAGAAAAAGAAACCTAACAGAATAGAAATACAGGCCTTTTGTAGGAGGCATGGTGTATACTTGGATTTTCCTTTTCCTTTATCAAGGATATGTGTTATAAATCTAGTCAACTTTTCATTGTAATATTTCTCCATGAGTTTTCAAAGTTAACACATATGTAAATTCCTGTCTCCTTTTCTCTGTAGCCTCTTTAGAACATGTATATTTTTATGCATATATAGACTCCTACCTGGTAACACACGTAAATTCTTGTGATCTCACTAACTTTGGAATATACAAATTATGAGAATAGATCACTTCCCCTAAATACTGATGGAACTGAAAATTCAAACTATAGGTGAGCTTCCTAGTGAACAACATCATACATAAATCCATGTTCAGTAAAATGAATATTTTTAGATATGTGGATGATATATATTTCATGATAAATTTCGATTGGCATATATATTGCTACATTTTATTGTTGTGTGTGTGTGTGTATATATATATATATATATATATATATATATATATATATATATATATATATATATACCACATTTTCCAGATTTTCCAAAATATGAAATATATGTGTCTTATTATACACTCCCTAAATTCATTCAAGTTCATGTATGCGATTTAAAATCAACATTTTACATGATTATCATCAGTCTGGCTGGGCACAATTCAGGAGCCAATTGTCAAAAGAAACAAACTTTATTTTTAGAACCACACAAGCCAAACAAAACAGCTTCTCAGGAAAAACCCTCAGAGCCCAACTGCCACCACAGTCTTCCCACAAGCCTCTCCCTCAACCACAAGCCTCCTCCTTTTGAGGCCAATTGGCTGGGTCACATGGGCGGAGCCAAAAAAGTCCACCAATGAGCAGCTCCGTTGTCTGAAAGGGCAGGGAAACATCCCATTGAGCATCACCACAGAGGAGCCAATCAGCTAGATGTTGCTGGGGCCGCTGTGGAGCCAATCATCAGCCGGCAGCTGGACGTTTGCTGGCAGCTGGAGGTTTCCTGGGGCCCCTTTGGCTGTGGCTCTCAACATCTCCCCCTCTCTGTTTAAACAACGAGCATGTGGCTTAGGGACCATGCCTGCCTTAGGTTGTGCAGTAGTACATATGGTATTTACTGGAGACCCTTGGCTGTGGCTATCAACAGGATTTGTATGTACCATTCACTGAAGTTAGTTTTCAGTACTAGGAAACAAATATGTATTTCAGGTGGATAAATATTTCTGAGAAAAATCTTGTGAAAAGTTGATTATAAATCCACATACTTGAACATAAATGAATTTAGGGAGTGTAAATAAGATACATATATTTCATATTTTGAAAAATCTGGAGAGAGAGTGTGTGTGTGTGTGTGTGTGTGTATACACACACAGACACATACAGATATTAAAATGTAGCAACATATATGCAAATCTAAATTCACTATGAAATATACATCAATCACAGATCCAAAAATATTCAATTTTCTTAACAGGGATTTATGTATAATGTTTTTCTACTAGGAAGCTCACCCATTATTTGAATTATCAGTTCCAACAGCGTTTAGGAGGAGTGATGTCTTCTCACAAATTGTATCTCCCAAGTCAGTCACCTCACAAGAATGTAGGTGTGACACCAGGTAGGATTTGATATGTGCATATAAAAATACATGTGCTGAATAGCCTACAGACAAAGGGAGACAGGAATTCACATATTTGTTAACTTTAAAAACACATGGAGATCTATTTCAATTAAAAATAGACTGGATTTATAACACCTGACATTTATCATGCAAAAGGCAAGATCAATTATACACCATGCCTCCTCTGAACTGCTTGTATTTCAATTCTGTTTGTGTTACTTTTCTGCATGATATTAGAATTAGTAGTCAGAGTCTAGTAGGGTATGGGTTCGTGTCAGGGATTCAGTATTTAGAATGGAAAATTGGAAAATGAATCCAATGTGTATGCAAATACGTGCTACACACAAAAAATTCCCACTTTCATTCAGAACAATGGCTTGAAATAACCACGCTCCATGTAAGAAACAATTAGAGGAGAAGAGTTAGAAAATCTGTGAATACATACGTAGAATGGAAAATGCTCAGTAGTTCACAACCTTTGAGGTGGAAGAGACGTTTCCAAACCTTAGGGACAGGGTAAAACTCCACAAACATGGATCTCTGCTGGCCTAAACACTTCTGGAGATACTGACAATGAGGTTGGGTACTTGAAATATATGTTGTTTTCAGAAGCTTTAGCTTCCTTTGTAGTGAGACCATCAAACTTGGGTCTGCATTTTTGTGACCTGGAGGACATGAATTCTTATTGTCCAATGAACATGAGGCAGCAGTGCTGAATTCACTCTTTGTAACTAAACTGTGGCCAATGGGGGATAAGTGTCTCCCCGTCTGGACTTTGAAATCATTTGGTCATCCTCCACTTTTCGTGGTGTTTCTTGCTGCTGCAGTGGGTGTTTTGTATTTGGTTCATGACATACAAGGAGTTAAACTGGGACACAATGCTGGAGGGAGTCCTGTAACGTATGGTGTGTCAGGGTCTGCAGGAGAATGCACCAACCAGGCTTCTATCCCCCATTGCTTGCCCCCTTTACCATAGGAACTTGATTCTGAACATTGCCCTGAAAACTCTCCATGTAACATGATGCCTTTACATACAAAGTTCTGCTAGCTGCACCATGTCAGTCACAAGCCATTTGGAAGCCAATGTAAGATCCACATGACCCCACCACAGATGTATTGTCACACACCTGCACACAACTGCTCTCGGCCTGCCATAAATACTGCTCTGCTTCTCCAATTTGAGGCCTACTTACTGTCAGGTATAGATTCTTTATGTGATTTGGCATCATGAGACAACCCAAGCAGTTCTGCAGGACTTTGAAGAACTCATTTGATCCAAAGGATCCCTATTCTCACTTGATGGAGGTCAGGAACCAAACAGAAGAAGGCAAGAGACTTCATCCACAATGACAGATTTTTTGCCATTTTGGTTTTGGATGCACACATGGGATCTTCTTTAGATCTATCAGGAGCTGAGAATCTTAGCCACAGCCTCAAACAGGGCCTAGTGTCTGACTAAGACACATCCCTTTCCAGAGCCATTAAGCAAAGAGCCACAGGTGATGCCCATTCATTTCCATTTGAAAACTGTTTCTTCACGCTTCACAAAGGGGTGGCCTGAGGCAAAGACCTTCCTGACATTCAAGGCAACAGAAACATAGATAAGCAAATGGAGCCAAGCAGGGTTTCTCCACTGAGACTTTACTGGTCACACTGATATCTGAGTTTTCTGAGATGTTCCCATTCCCTTCAGCTATCAAGTACATGGCCATGTCACAGAGTTTGGAGGTGGTACATATCTTGGACAATAAACCATGATACTATTCTGGAGAGTAGCCAGAATTCAGGAAGAAAACAGCAACTTAGGAAGTTAGTAGGTGTTTCCCATCCATAAGGCAAGCAACAGTCCATTAATCAATTGTGCAGGATGAATGCTGTGAAGCTTTCTACTAGACAGGACACCTCCATTGATGCATTCTCGTTTCTAATGTCTAAAACCATGGACACAGTGGCTACACAGACATAGAAACACTCGCCTTGTCTATAGACTTACTAGAAACAGTCGACTCCAAACCAAACCAACCACCTTTCCTACCTATTCTCAGAACATGAAACAAAACCGCAAACTCACACCCACAACCAAAAAGGCACCTCCTTCTTAAAAATAGGTCTTTAACTATCTGGAGTGTCCTCTGACTGGTGGGCCATACTATGTTCCACTCGAAATGGCCTGTCTGGTCTCAGATCTTGTCTCCTTGGCCAACTCTGTTATTCTGCGAGGAGCCTGCTGTTAGCCACAACCTGCTGTCTCAAGAAAGGCCCCTCTTCAGAGCTCTACTGGCATTTTGCCATCCTCACATCAGTAGGTACCAAGAAGGCCTGACTCTGTACTTGGTAAATCCAAACAAGTGAGCCCACTGGGACTGGGACTGGGACTGGCTCTTGGTGCCTGGCTTCTTGCATCCCAATTTCAGAGAGTTCCATCACCAAGGAAATGAGGTATGTCACTTTCTTTGCAACTGAATGAGGTCACTGCCTTGGCAACAACTTTGTCCTAAGACTTGCTTCCAATGGTTCCATGAGTTGGAGGGTGCCCCTACTTCCTGTGACAATTTGACTAGTTAGAATGGTATATCAAAATAGACACCATGGAACAGCTCTACACGCAGGCCTGGTTAGGTTCATCTTCTCTACATTAAGAAGAGAGAGTCTGATGCATACACATCCCTTCATCCTGTCCAGGTTGTTTGCCATGGAAGATGGCTTTTGCTCATGCAGGTCCTTCATAGCTGCCTACATCTTCTCCAGGGATCATTTCTGCATCGAACTTTGAGGTTCTCAGCAGTTGGAAGATAACCTACATCCCTAATTGAAAGAATAGCCCTGTCCCTGCTCTTTTGTAATGTTAGATTGAGGCAACAGTGTATGGTTAGGGTTAATAACACGTTCGATTTGGGTTAGGAATCATTCTGCGGGATGAATAAGGTTATTGGGAACCTGCAATATATAGAAATATAGTGGTTAAATATAAGTATGAAAACAGAAATCTAGGTAAGATTTGAAGCTCAGAAGTGCATTTGGCAATAGATTGGGACACGTAGCTTTGAATTATGTTCTGCATACATGTTTCAGAAAAATCGATATACAATGGCATAGGACCTTGTACCTCAGATGATTGAATGTAGTAGAGTACATCCACTCAAAAAGGGATAGTCGATAGGATCAGGAAGATAGTCAGTATGTTTCGGAAGAAGATAGAGTATAGGATTTGGACCAAAGTTCAATAGCAATAGGGTTTCGGTTAGAGAGTGAATGTCAATGTCAGCACATGTGAAGGGTCAGTCACAATGTTGAACTGGAAAAAATATGTAGGAAAGTAGATATCAATAGAGACATTAGGAAATCAGGCAAAGTATAAAGTGAGTGAAAAAACTAGACATTTCCAATAGTTTTGAGGTTGAATATATAATCTTAGGAAGAAACAAAAATGTGGTCACCAATAGGATTGACATTTGAGAGCATTAGGCAACCTGGATATGGATGTTTTTAGTAATCCATGTTCAGTTTCCATTTAGGCTTTGGTACAATCATACGTGTGACTTTTGCATTTTGTGTCCAGAATATTACTATGATAACATGCATATGTAGATCAGGTGACATGAGTATTTCTTCCACCATTTCTGGGAGCAATATTTAGAAGACTAATAAATTAGTATTGGGGGTACAAAGAGGTGTACCCTGTGTCTATGAATATAGAGATAATGCATGAATAGACAATATAGTGAATAAATAATATAACTGGTTCCACTTTAAATAATGGAATAAACTGATATAAAAGAATATATAAAAAATACTATATTGTTATAAAATCATTCATTCCAACCAGTTATACATCTAGTGGTGATATTATAGTTATGGTTTATCATGAAGTGAGTGTCAGTTTTGCTTCAAAAGTGATAAAAAAATCAAAAATAATATATTTCGAAAGAAGTCTCATTATAAGACCAGTCAAGAAACCTGGAAGAATCCATGTGTTCTGAAGCAGGAAGTGATTGAAAGTGAAACAAATGCCTATAAGTTTGCTAACTTGTGGATGAAATATATATCCTATGATGTGCATAAATTGAAGAAATAGTAATGTACCAGTGTTGAATTAAAATGAATTTCAAAATACACATCATGTCACATAGGAATGTACTTGCATTGATGTTAAACTGGGTCAGTTACTGTAGAATTATTAGTATTTGTATGCAACATTAACTGAAGTTAGTTTTCAGTACTGGAAACAATATGTATTTCAGGTGGATGAATATTTCTGAGAATGATCTTGTGAAAAGTTGATTATAAATCCATATACATGAACATGAATGAATTTAGGGAGTGTATATAAGACACATATATTTCATATTTTGAAAAATCTGGAGAGTGTATGTATATTTATATATATATATATATATATATATATATATATATACAAAAAACACACACAGACAATAAATTAGCAATCAAATTTATCATGAAATATATATCCTCCACAGATGCAAAATTATTTCTTTTAGAACATGTATTTATGTATAATGTTGTTCTTCTAGGAAACACACCCCTAGGTTAAATTTTCAGTTCCAACAGAGTTTAACAGGAGTGATCACTTCTCACAAATTGTATTTGCCAAATTAGCCACCTCACAAAATGTAGGTGTGATACCAGGTAGTGTTCTATATGTGCATTTAAAAATACATGTGCTGAATAGGCTACAGAGAAAGGGAGATAGGTATTCACATATTTGTTAACATTAAAAACACATGGAGAACTATTTCAATTAAAAATTGACTAGATTTATAACACCTACAATTAATCATGCAAAAAACAAGTCCAACTATACACTATGATTCCTCTGAACTGCTTGTATTCCTATTCTGTTTGTGTTATTTTTCTCCATCATATTAGGAGTAGTAGTCAGAGTCTATTAGGGTATGCGTTAGTGTCAAGGATTCAGTATTTCGAATGGAAATATGGAAAATGACTCTAATTGGTATGCAAATATGTGCTACACAAAAATGTTCACACTCTCATCCAGAAGATTGCCTTGACATTACCTTAGTTCCAAGTAAGATACAATTAGAGGAGAAAAGTTAGAAAATCTGTAAATACATATCAGGAATAAAAAATGCTCAGGAGTTCACAAACTTGTAGGTGGTAGAGGAGTTTCCAAAAGTAAGGGACAGGGTAAACACTCCACAAACATTGAGCTCTGCTTGTGTAAAGACTTCTTGAGAAACTCTCTGAGGTTGGGCTCTTAAAATACATGTTGTTGTCAGGAGCTTTAGCTTCCTTTGTTGTGTGACCATCAAATCTGGGTGTGCAAATATGTGACCTGAAGGACATTGTTTCTAATTTTCCAATGAAAATGAGGCAGCAGTGCTGAATACTCTTTTTGTAGTTAAACTATGGCCACTGGGGTGTAAGTGTCTCCCCGGGTTGACTGTGAAGCCATTTGGTCATGCTCCAATTTTCGTGGTGTTACTCTTTGGTGCACTGGGAGTTTGGTATTTGCTTCATGAAATACAAGGAGTTCAACTGGGACACAGTGCTGGAGGGAGTTCTGTCACGTGTGGAGGGACACAGTCTGCATGAGAATGCACCAACCAGGATTCTGTCCCACATAGGTTGCCCCTTTGTCCATAGCAACCTGATTCTGAACATTGCCCAGAAACCTATCCATATAACAAGATGCCTTTACATATAAGGGTCTGCTGGCTGTACTCTGTCAGTCACAAGGCAATTGGAAGCCAATGGCAGATCCACATGCCCCAACACACATGTTTTATCACACACCTTCACACCTATGCTCTAGTCCCACTAATGAACAGGCTCCAACATACTGGCATCACTGTTCTACACAATTTTCATGAAACCCAGTCAGTCAAGGCACAGTGAGATACACTCATGATCAGCAACAGGACATCCAAAAGTTTTCCAGTGCCACCTGGTTATGGGAATTTCAAAAGTTTCATGGTATTTATCAAGCCATTTTTTGAGGATAAAGTTGGAGGCTCTGTGGGTTTCAATTCATTCAGGAACCATTAAATGTTGAAGAAGCTCATTTCAATGAAAGATCTTGAGAACACTCACAGGCAAGTCTTCCCAAAGAGTGGCCAAAAGGTCACATGAAGTCAGGCCCATTGAGGTCTACAATGTGAGGTCCATGTGTGTTTTGACTCTCAACTGTGGCTTTAAAGAATTTCAAAATAAAATCATGTGATATCCAGGCTGAGATTCCCAGTGCTCTGGGCAAAGCCACCCTGCACCTAGATCTCCCTGCACCACAATTAATACCTGAGATCTAGGTTGCATGGCCTAGTAAAATCCAAACACAATTCATGACAATACTTCTCTGATGTCACTTCCAGAATTCAGTCTCTAAGGAGAATCATACCAGAGTTCAAGCCCAGGTGGACCCAGTCATCTGTTCCAAGCGCCAAACAAATTACCACAATTCAAAACAAAATGCTCCCACATGCCCCTTATCTTCTTCAATTTGAGGCCAAATGACTGTGGGGTTTAGATTCTTTATGTAAATTGGATTCATGTGAAAACCCAAGCACCTATGGGCTAAACTCTGCAGGGCTTTAAAGAACTCATTTGACCCAAAGGATCCCTATTTTCACTTGATGGATGTCAGGGCCATTAGAGAGGAAGGTGAGAGTCTTCATCCACAATAACTGCTCTTTTGGCCATTTTGGTTTTGGATGCACCCATGGGATCTTTCTTTAGATCCATCAGGTGCTGAGAATCTAAGCCACAGCCTCACACAGGGCCAAGAGGCTGATTCAGACACATCTCTTTCCAAAGCAATTAAGCAAAGAGCAAAACACACACAGACATTATAAAGTGGCAATATATATGCCAATTGAAATTCATGATGAAATATATATCGTCCACAGATCCAAAAATATTAATTTTACTGAACATGGATTTATGAATAATGTTGTTCAACTAGAAAGGTTACCCTTAGGCTGAATTTTATGATCCAATAGCGTTTAGGAGGAGTGATCTCTTGTCATAATTTGTATCTGCCATGTCAGCCACCTCACAAGAATGTATATGTGATACCAGGTAGGATTCAATATGTTTATATAAAAATACATGTGATTAATAGGCTACAGAGAAAAGGATACAGGAATTCACATATTTATTAACTTTAAAAACACAAGGAGAACTATTTCAATTAAAAATTAACCAGATTTATAACACCTACCCTACATAATGCAAAAGGCAAGTCCAACTATACACCATGCCTCTTCTGAACTGCTTGTATTTCTATTGTGTTTGTATGCACTGTGGGTTTCAAGAACCATTAAATGTTGAGGAAGCTCATTTCAATGAAACTCTGGAGAACTCTCATAGGCAAGGCTTCCCAAAGAGTGACCAAAAGGTTAGATATAGCCAGGCCCATTGAGGTCTACAATGTGAGGTCCATGTGTGTTTTGACTCTCAACTATGGCTACCAAGTCTTTAAGAATAAAATCATGGGATATCTTTGCTGAAATTCCCAGTGCTCTGTGGAAAGCCACCCTCGGCCTTGGTCTTAGTTTCCAAGGGCGACTCTCATGCTTGACCTCTTAAAATATCACCACAATTCATGGCAATACTTCTTTGAGTTCAGTTCCAGAAGTCAGTCTCTAAGGGAAATCACACAAGAATTCAAGCCCAGGTGGACCCAGTCATCTCTTCCAACTGTCACACAAATGACCACAATTAATACCAAAACACTCTCACATGGCCCTCCTCTTCTTCTATAAAGGCACTCATCATAACATCTGGCTGGAGGTTTCCATGAGGGGCACAGCCCAAGACAGTGTCCCAAATAAGCTCCCTTGCCACTCATTTGCCTAAATTCAGGGTGGCTTGGACACCCTTCTTGTGCACCAGGAGTGATCTGAAAGGGTAAAATAAATTGAAATTAAAGTGTAAAAGTTGAAGTGTAAAAGACCGGGTTTTGTAAAGTTTCTAAGCTGCAAGGCCTGAGTTAAAATGTAAAGGACGAGGTATTGTTAAGTTCCTATGCTACATGCAAAACCTGAAATTCCTGTAGCTTGTAGTACAATTCCGGACTGCCCAGTAAATATTCCCCCTGACCGCCTGGTTGTTTAATAACCTAGGACCCTGTGTGGCCTGGCACATAGGCATAGCAAGGCCTAAACCAATCTGTTTGAATGTGTACCTCGCTTTAGAACTCACCTGTCACTCCCGCCTGACCTGTTCCTGCCAATGAATGAACTAATCATGTTTAGGAATTGTTGTTTGATTTTTCTGCGGTGTATGTTGATTTCTTAAAGGAGACTGTGATATATGTAAAGTCCCGCCCTCCCCAAAAAGTGTACTTAAGCACTGCTCAACCCCTGCTCGGGGCTCTGGGCTGCTCTCCCTTCTTGAGTGAGCACGTAGCCCCAGCATGCTGGATTGGATCCTCAATGAACGCCTTTTTCTGTTGCATGAGCCGCGTTCTCTTGGTGGTCTCTTCCTCCGACGTTCACCGGACCCTTACATTTGGTGCGTTGGCCAGGAATCACGCAGCATAGGACAAGGACACACCAACAGACCCCTCTGGAGGTAAGTAAGGCGCTTCTTTTTATTTTTCCTTGTGATAACTCAGAGCTTTTTGTTCAGGTTCCATTTTTCCGTTTTTGGTTTGGGTTGGCAGAGTGGCTTCCAGCGGAGAATGTAAGTTCCCCCTGTCAGTGGTGGACAAACGTGTCCTAAAGCCACAGGCCATGTCCTTGCAAGGGATGCCTTGGAGGACTCGGGGAGTGACGGATGTGCTCTCATTATGTGAGGAGGGACGAATGAGCCCACATTAGGTGACTCTGCTGGCAACCCATCATATCTTGCTGACTACTTTTTTCTCTCAGTTTGAATTCACTGTCTGTCTTTGTGGTCTAACCCATCAGGTTTTGACAGTTACTAGGTTCTAATCTTTACTTCTGAACTCGTATTAAATGTTAACTGTGTGTACATGTTTGTGTCACCTTTGTATTGTCCTTGTCTCTGTTTGAGAAACTCTCATTATGGGACAAAGCCATTCCATGCCTCTTTCCTTGAGCCATTCCTGGTCCGTGCCTCCAATCCGACCCCTTCACCCAGGATCCTATCACTCAAACCTTCTACTCCTCCCCCTCTTCCCTCCATTCTCTCTGAGTCACAAGATTGTAGATCTTGGGGTTGTGAACAAACGGGAGCTGCATGATGGTCTTTGTGTGTCATTTTATCTGTGTTTCTGTTAAATGTGATGGCATTGTTTGGTCCGATGCAGAGTCCCGAGTTCCAACCTGCATTACATATGTGGAAGTTACTTTAGTTAAATTTTAAACTAATGCTTCTCCTGTGAGGGACCAAAAGTCAATAGAACCGCCAGTTTTCTGTTCTCACCTTTTCACCTCTCTTAGCTGTGCTTTAAAGAACTTTGATAAACTTTACTCCCCTTTGTTAAGCAACATTACGGAAGCAGTGATTTCTTTTCTTCCCGTAGTTGGATTGAGCATGCCCACTGCAGAGGGAAATGTCTGGGGTCTAAGAACTTTGATATCTCGCTTAAACTTTTCTCAAAACCCTGTTCTCATTATTAAATTGGCATTAATTGGCTTTGGGATGGGAACCAAGCCTTCAGTCATAAATTTTGACACCCCAGAGGGGACTTTAAATAAACCCCACTCTGCCCTCTTGGGGAAGCCTAGCACTCAAAACAACTGAAGCAGAGAATGAAATTTTTGGGAGCTGACTACTGCAAAGTTGGGAGACATAGAATATGCCTGGTGCCTGGGGTCAAAGCAAACCAGAGGAACTAATCCTGTAAGTAAATGGTGAGGCTAAGGGACTCCCAGCAGCTGCCAGATCCATTTTGCTGTGGGGAACTCCCTTATTCCTTACGTGCACTTTAAGGATTTCTCCACCTCTGTTTACTTAACAAAAGGGACAATGAATGCATTAATATGTTGATATTATAGATTGTTTCTTGGGGATGATCTAGGGTGAATGTGTATCTGGAAATGATTTTTTTTATTTTAACCATCTGGTATCTAAATGGGTTTCTCAAGCATTGCACTATCTTACAGTTAAAAGTTGGGTTTAAACAATTGTTTAGTTTGATTTCAGGTAGTTCATGCTAGGAAACTTAAATACTTAGGGTAAAAAAAAAATAAAGAGTTTTAATTTTGAACTAGACAGCCTGAAAAAATTTCACTAGATATATCAGTGCATTAACTTGGGAAGAGATAATAAATTATGATATGGTATCTATTCCCATCAGTGTGTAAGATTTTAAAAAATGGTACTAAATTAAAACGTTGGTCTGGCTTATTGAAATGACATTAATTAGCAACAGTCTTGGAAATTTTTAAAGCTTAATTTCGGATACACATGGTAGCATGTGGTTCTTTTTAAAACTTTTTCAGCCAATTTAATTTAACTTAATACTATTAGAAACTTCATAACAAAGAAAGGGGCTTAATGATCCTATAGAAACTTCTTCTGATGGTGGCATTAATATTATCAAAAAATGATCCTATTTTCAGTTTTGTGTGAGCAAGTTTTTCTATTGTAGAAAAATCTAAAGAAATAAAATTTTGAGAATTACATCTTAAACTTGCATCAAAATTTTCAACATCCAAACCTGGAAATTATGACTTATAGATAAATGCCTTAGGCGTGAGGTTTCTTCTCAGAATTCCAGTCTTTCCAGTTTTCCAGACCTCAGCCAGGACTTACTTTGATATGCAAATAAAAGAAGCCTGCAGCACTCAGCAGGAGACAGATAAAAAGAGTAAATGTGTCTTTTTACCTGAACTCAAACTAGACCTAACCAAAAAAGTATATAATATGGTATTTACTAATTACTGGCCAGTCATCATTTTTAGGACTCTTGCTTTTCTTAGATTCTGTAATTTTTTTTTTTGAGCTCATGATCTTGATTATGCTGATGGGTTAATGTTTTCTGATCAGTTCTATTTTTGATCGAATCTGGAGTTTTCAGCATTGCAATGGAGATTTCACCTGAAAAAAGCTACAAGGCCTTTACTATTGTGTTATGTGTTACATTTGTGTTACGTGTTGTATGTTGGTATGTCTGTATGTGTGTATGTCCATATATCATGCAGGGATATGACAATTGACAGATGAGGAGCGCTCATGAAAAATTTAAAAATGTATCCAAATGTCTTTGATTCACGTGATTCATATGTTTTAATTCAAATTGGGTAAACAGATAAAAATAAAGATGTCTTTAAAATTAGGCCAATAAGTTTTCTAGGTTTTCAAAAAGGCCCTAATAGAATGTAGATGTCTATAAAATAATCTGCTTAAATTCAGAAATTGAAAAGCATTGTATTGAAATGTGAACAGAAAGAGGTTAGTAGATGGAAAAGAGAAACTAAAAGGTTCTAGATATAGATATAATAGAGGAAAAACGTGTTTCTGGATAAGAGAGTCTATATGATTAAGTAATTAAAAGGGTTTAAGTAAATAATAAAAAAAGGTGTGTGTAACTTGGTTATATGTGTAAGTTTTGAGCAAGTAATCTTAAAAAATTAAACAGCTGGTAAAACAAGTACTGTTTTTATAAAATTGTGCCATGTTATTTCTTTAAAATCTAAACTTGTTTAATACAAAAACATCAATGTAATTGTGGTGTTAATGTGTTCATATCTTCCAGGTATACAAGTCTGTAAGGTAGAAGCTTGCAAAGACCATTGTATCAAGCTGGTGTTCTAAGGTTGTATGGTAATTCTAGGCTTAAAAGAAAAACATGTTGGAGTGTTGGAGATTTATGTATATCATTTGTGTTCTATAATTGGACTTGTTATCAATAAGATATGTACAGTTCCATGTTACTTTTTACACTGAGATACAATCTAAAAGTATTTTTAACTTAATGAGAGCCAAATCTGTGAAGGTTTTATTGTAAACTCAAAGGTAATGCCCATTCATTTCCATGTGAAAACTGTTTTCTTCAGGCTTCACAAAGGGGTGGCCTGAGACAAAGACTTTCCTGATATTCAGGGCAACATAACAATAGGTAATCAAAAGGCCAAAAGCAGGGTTTCTCCACTGAGACTTTACTGGCTACACTGATATCTGAGTTTTCTGAGATGCTTGCCATTCCCTTCAGCTACCAGTACATGGCCATGTCACAGAGCTTGGAAGTGGTACATATATTTGACACAAAATCATGAGCCTATTCGGGAGAGTGGCCAGAATTCAGGAAGAAAACAGGAACGTAGGAAGATAGTTGGTGTTGCCCATTGATAAGGCAAGCCACACTCCATTCATAAATTGTGCCGGATGAATGCTGGGAAGTTTTCTCCTTGAGAGGATACACCCATTGAGGCATTATCTTTTCTAATGTCTACAACCACGAAAACAGTGGGATACACAGACCTAAAAACACTCGCCTTGTCAAAGGACTAACTAGAAACAGTCCACTCCAAACCAAACACACCCCCTTTCCTAACTATTCTCAGAACAAAAGAAAAAACCACAAACCCACACCCACAACCACAAAGGCACCTCCTTCCCCCAAGTGGGTCTGGAACTATCCAGAGTGTCCTCTGACTGGAGGGCCATACTATGTTCCCCAGAAATGGTCTGTCCTGTCTCAGATCTGGACTCCTTGGTCAACTCTGTGAAGTTGTCAGGAGCCAGCAGTGAGCCTCTATCTGTTTTCTCCGGAAGGGCCCCTCTTCAGAATTTTTCTGGAATTTGGCCATTCTCACATAAGTAGGTACCACAAAAGACTGACTCTGTCCTTGGAAAATCCAAACAAGTAAGAACACTGGAACTGGTGCTGGGACTGGGCCTGGGTGCCTAGATTCCTGGAACCCAAATTTGGAGAGTTCCATCAACAAGGATGTGAGGTGAGGTCACTTCCTTTAGTAACTGAGTGAGGTCACTGCCTTGGCAACCAACTTGTCCTAACATTTGCTTCCTAAGGTCTCATAACATGGAGGATGTCCCTACTTCCTGTGACACTTTCACAAGTTAGAATGGTAAAGAAACAATAGTCACCTCTGAACAGCTCTCCACACAGGCCTCTCCTCTACATTAAGAAGAGAGAATCTGATTCAGACACAACCCTTCATCCTGACCAGGCTGTTTGCCATGGAAGATGCCTTTTGCTCTCTCAGATCCTTCATAGCTGCCTACATCTTCTCCAGGGTTCATTTCTGCATGGAACTTTGAAGTTTTCAGCAGGTGGAAGATCCCCTGCATTCCTGTATTGTAAGACCAAATCTTTCCCTGCTTTTCTGAACACTTAGATTGAGGGAACAGTGTATGGTTAGGGTTAACAATATGTTCAATTAAAACCAAAATACTCCCACATGGCCCTCATATTCTTCCATGTAGACATTCATCATAACCTCTGGCTGGAGGTTTCCATAAGGGGCGCAGCCCAAGACAGTGTCCAAAATAAGTTCCCTTGCCCCTCATTTTCCTAAAGTCAGGGTTTCCTGGACACCCTTCCTGTAAACCAGGATTGATCAAATAGGCCTGCCAGTAATACTGCTCTGTTTCTTCATTTTGAAGCCTACTGACTGTGAGGTATAGATTCTTTATGTGATTTGGAGTCATGTGAGAACCCAAGCACTGCTGCAGGGCTTTGAAGAACTCATTTGTCTCAAAGGATCCCTATACTTACTTAATGGAGGTCAGGAACCTAACAGAGGAAGCAAGAGAATTCATCCACAATGACTGATCTTTTTGCCATTTTGGTTTTGGATGCACACATGGGATCTTTCTTTAGATCCATCAGGTGCTGATAATCAAAGCCACAGCCTCTCTCAGAGCCGAAAGGATAATTCAGACACATCCCTTTCCAAAGCAATTAAGCAAAGAGCCACAGGTGATGCTCATTCATTTCCAATTGAAAGCACTTTTCTTCAGGCTTCACAAACTGGTGGCCTGAGGAAAAGACCTTCCTGACATTCAGGTCAACAGAACAGTAGGTAAGCAAAAGGCACAAAGCAGGGTTTCTCTACTGAGACTTTACTGGTCACACTGATATCCGAGTTTTCAGAGATGCTCCCAATTCCCTTCATCTATCCAGTACATGGCCATGTCACAGAACTCGACGGAGGTCCATATCTTGGACAAAAAAACATGAGCCTATTCTGGAGAGTGGCCAGAATTCAGGAAGAAAACAGGAACTAAGGAAAGAAGTAGGTGTTGTCTACAACCACGAAAACAGTGGGATACACAGACCTAAAAACACTCGCCTTGTCAAATGACTTACTAAAAACAGTCCACTCCAAACCAAACATACTGCCTTTCCTACCTATTCTCAGAACATGATAAAAAAACACAAATTCACACCCACACCGACAAAGGCACCTCCTTCCCCCAAGTAGGTCTGTGACTATCCAGAGTGTCCTCAGACTGATGGGCCTTACTCTGCTCCCTCGAAATGGACTGTCCTGTCTCAGATCAGGTCTCCTTTACCAACTCTGTAAAGTTTTCAGCATCAATCAGTGAGTCACTACCTGCTTTCTCAGGAAAGGCCCCTCTTCAGAGCTTTCCTGGCATTTAGCCATCCACACATCAGTATGTACCAAAAAGACTGACTCTGTCCTTGGTAAATCCAAACAAGTGAACCCACTGGGACTGGGACTGGGACTGGCTCTGAGTGCCTGGCTTCCTGGATCCCAAGTTCAGAGAGTTCCATCACCAAGGAAGTGAGGTAGGTCACTTCCTTCAGGAACTGAATGAGGTCACTACCTTGGTAACCACTTTATCCTAACATTTGCTTCCAAGGGTCCCACGAGAGAGAGGCTTCCCCTACTTCCTGTGTCACATTCACAAGATAGAATGGTATATCAACCATAGGCACATGTTAACAGCTCTCCACACAGACCTGGTTTGGTCCATCTTCTCTACTTTAAGAAAAGAGAGGCTTATTCAGACACATCGCTTCATCCTGACCAGGTATTTTACCAAGGAAGATTACTGTTGCTCTCTCAGGTCCTTCATAGCTGCCTACATCTTCTTCAGGGTTTATTTCTGCATGGAACTTGAGGTTCTCAACAGGTGGAAGATCCCCTACCTACCTGTATTATAACACCAACTCTGTCCCTGGTCTTTGTAAAGTTAAATTGAGGGAACAGTGCATGGTTAGGGTTAATAACATGTTCAATTTGGGTTAGGAATCATTCTGCGAGATGAATAATGGTATTGGGGACCTCCGATATTTACAAGCATATATAGGTGTAATATAAGTATGAATACAGAAATCTAGGAAAGATTTGAAACCCAGATGAACACTGGGCCCTTGATTGGGATACTTAGCTTTGAATTATTTCCGCAAAGTTGTCTCAAATAAATCGTTATACAATGGCATAGGACCTTGTACCTTG
The DNA here is from genome assembly GCF_048772815.1 of Callospermophilus lateralis. Classification (NCBI taxonomy): domain Eukaryota; kingdom Metazoa; phylum Chordata; class Mammalia; order Rodentia; family Sciuridae; genus Callospermophilus; species Callospermophilus lateralis. The sequence goes on from NW_027513159.1 coordinate 93,951, forward strand.
GATGACTGAATGAGGAAGAGATCCTCCAGACAAAAAGGGATAGTTCCAAAAGTTATTTAGATATAGGGTTTTGGTTAGAGAGTGAATGCAAATGTCAGCATATGTGAAGAGTCAGTCACAGTGATGAACTGGGGAAAATGTGTAGGAAAGCAGATATCAATAGAGACATTAGGAAATCAGGGAAAGTACAAAGTGAGTAATAAGATAAGACGTTTTTAACAGGGTTGAGTTTGAATATATAATCTTAGGAAGAAACAAATATGTAGTCACCAATAGGAATGATATTTGAGATCATTAGTTAATCAGGACATGGATGTTGTTAGTAATACATGCTCACATTAAATTTAGGCTTTGGTACAATCATAAGGGTGTCCGTTGCATTTTTTGTCAGGAATATTACTGTGATGAAATGTAAATGTATATCAGGTGACTACAGTATTTCTTCAAACATTTCTGAAAGCAACATTTTAAGACTTATAAATTAGTATTGGGGACACAAGTACGTGTACCCTGTGCCTATGATTATAAAGATGATGCATTAATAGACCATACTGTAAATAAATAATATAACTTGATCAAACTTTAAATAATGGATTGAATTGATATCTGAAAATATATAGGAAATCTTATATTGATATACATGAGTTCATTCTAACCAGTTATACATCTAATGGTAATTTTAGCATTATGGTTTATCATGAAGAGTGTGGGAGTTTTGCTTCAAAAATGATTATGGAAATCGAAAATAATGTGTTTGGAAATAATCTCATGAAAAGTACAGTCAAGAAACATGGAGGAATACATATATTCTGAAGCAGGAAGTAATTGCAAGTGAACCAAATGCGTACAGATTTGTTAACTTGTGGATGAAAAGCATTATCTTATAATGTCCATAAACTGAAGAAATAGTAATGTACCAGTGTTGAATAAAAATGAACTTCAAAATACACATCATGTCCCATAGGATTTTACTTGCATTGATGTTAAACTGGGTCAGTTACTGTACAAATATTAGGATTTGTAAGCACCTTTCACCGAAGTTAGTTTTCAGTACTGGGAAATAAATATGTATTTCATGTGGATGAATATTTCTGAGAATAATTTTGTGAAAATTTGATTATAAATCCACATATAGGAACATGAGTTAAATTAGTGAGTGTAAAATAAGACACATATATTTCATATTTTGAGTAATCTGGAGGAAAAAAAAAAAATATATATATATATATATATATATATATATATATATATATATATATATACAAACACAGACATTAAAATGTAGTAATATGTATGCCAATCAAAATTCATCATGAAATATATATCATCCTCATATCCAAAACTATTCTTTTTACTGAGCATGGATTTATGTATAATGCTGTTCATCTAGGAAATTCACCCATATGTTGAATTTTCAGTTCCATCAGTATTTAGGGGGAGTGATCTCTTCTCACAATTTGTATCTTCCTAAAACAGCAAGCTCACAAGAATGTACGTGTGATACCAGGTAGGATACTAAATATGCATAATAAATTTCATGAGATGAATAGGGTACAGAGAAAGGGAGACAGAAATGTACATATGTGTTAACTTTAAAAACTCATGGAGAAGTATTACAATGAAAAGTTGACTAGATTTATAACACATTCACTTGATAAAGCAGAAGGCAAGTCCTAGTATACACCATGCCTCCTATGAACGGCCTGTATTTCTATTCTGTTAGGTTTCTTTTTCTACATCATATTAAGATTAGTAGTCAGAGTCTAGTAGGGTATGGGTTAGTGACAGGGATTCAGTATTTCTAATGGAAAATAGGAAAATGAATCTAATGTGTATGCAAATATTTGCTAGACAAAAATCTTCCCACTGTCCTCCAAAACAATGCCTTGATATTTCCTTCGCCACAAGTAATACACAATTAGTGGAGAAGAGTTTGAAAGTCTGTGAATATATATCTGGAAAAGAAAATGCTCAGGAGTTCACAACCTTGGAGGTGGTAGTGGAATTTCCAAAAGTAAGGTACAGGGTAAACACTCCACAAACATGGAACTCTGGTGGCCTAATGAGTTGTTGAGAAAATGCCTCTGAGTTTGGGCCCTTGAAAAATTTGTTGTTGTCAGGAGCTTTAGCTTCCTTTGTATTGAGACCATCAAACCTGGGTCGGCATCTATGTGACCTGGATGACATGGTTCCTTATATGCTATTGAACATGAGGCAGAAGTTCTGAATTTTCCCTTTGTTAGTAAACTGAGGACACTGGGGTCTAAGTGTCTAACCATGTGATCTGTGAAGCCATTTGGTCATACTCCACTTTTCGTGGTGTTTCTTACTGCTGCACTGGGAGTTTGGTATTGGCTTCACGTAATACAAGGAGAAAAACTGGGACACAGTGCTAGAGGGAGTACTCTCACGTGTAGTGGATGAGGGTCTGCAGGAGAATGCACCAACCAGGCTTCTATCCCAAAAAGCTTGCACCCATGTCCATAGCAACCTGATTCTGAACATTGCCCTGAAACCTCTCCATATAACAAGGTCCCTTTACTTGTAAGGTTCTGCTGGCTGCACCATGTCAGTCACAAATCATTCGGAAACCAATGGCAGAACCACGTGTCCCCACGACAGATGTTTTATCATACACCTGCCCACCACTGCTCTGGGCCCACTAGTCAGCAGGCTCCAACTTTCTGGCATCTCTGTTCTCACCATTTTCATGAAACCCAGTCAATCAATGCAATGTCTGGTACACTCGTGATCAGCAACAGATATCCAAAGGTTCTCCAGTGCCACCTGTTCATGGGAATTTAAAAAATTCATGGTATTTATATAGCCAATTTTCAAGGATGAATTTGGAGGCACTGTGGCTTTCAATTTATTCAGGAACCATGAAGTGGTGAGGAAGATTATTTCAATTAAAGCTCAGGAGAACTCTCAGAGGCAAGGCTTCCCAAAGAGTGGCCAAAAGGTCACATTAAGCCAGGCCCATTGAGGTCTACAATTGAGGTCCATGTGTGTTTTGACTCTCAACAATGGCTGCCACGTCTTTCTGAATAAAGTCATGTGATATCCTGGCTGAGATTCCCAGTGCTCTTTGGAAAGCTATCCTGGGCCTAGATCTCAGTCTCCAAGGGCAACTCTCATGTGTGGCCTCCTAAAATCCCAACACAATTCATGTCAATACTTCTCTGAGTTCATTTCCAGAACTCAGTCTCTAAGGGGAATCACTCCAGAGTTCAAGCCCATGTGGACCCAGTCATCTCTTCCAACTACCACACAAATGACCACAATTAAACCAAAACACTCCCACATGGCCCTCATCTTCTTCAATATAAACTCTCATCATAACTTCTTGCTGGAGGTTTCCATGAGGGGCGCAGCCTAAGACAGTGTCCAAAATAAGCTCATTTGCCCCTTATTTGCCTAAATTCAGGGTGGCCTGGAAACCCTTCCTGTGAATCAGGTGTGATCAAATAGGCCTGCCATTAATACTGCTCTACTTCTCCAATTTGAGGCCTACTCTCTGTGGGGCATAGATTCTTTATGTGAATTGGGGTCATGAGAAAACCCAAGCACCTATGGGCTACCCTCTGCAGGGCTTTGAAGAACCCATTTCAGCGAGTCTAGGAGTTGGACCAAAAGTTCTTTAGATATAGGGGTTTTGTTAGAGAGTGAATGTAAATGTCAGCATATTTCAAGAGTCAGTCACAGTGATGAACTGGGGAAAATGTGTAGGAAATCAGATATCAATAGAGACATTAGGAAATCAGGCAAAGTACAAAGTGAGTGATAGGATGAGACATTTTTAACAGGGTTCAGTTTCAATATTTAATCTTAGGAAGAAACAAATATGTACTCACCAATAGGAATGATATTTGAGATCATTAGTTAATCAGGACATGGATGTTGTTAGTAATACATGCTCACTTTCAATATAGGCTTTGGTACAATCATAAGTGTGTCCGTTGCATTTTGTGTCAGGAATATTACTGTGATGAAATGTATATATATATCAGGTGGCTAGAGTATTTCTTCCAATATTCTTAAAGCAATATTTTAAAGACTTATAAATTAGTATTTGGGATACAAATAGGTATACCATCGGTCTATGAATATAGAGATGATGCCTTAATAGACCATACTGTGAATAAATAATGTAACTGGTTCAAACTTTAAATAATGGATTGAATTGATATCTGAAAATATATAGGAAATCTTATATTGATATACATAAATTCATTCTAACCAGTTATACATCTAATGGTAATATTAGCATTATGGTTTATCATGAAGAGTGTCTGAGTTTTGCTTCAAAAATGATTATGGAAATCAAAAATAATGTGTTTGGAAAGAATCTCATTAAAAGAACAGTCAAGAAACATGGAGGAATACATGTGTTCTGAAGTAGGAAGTGATTGAAAGTGAACTAAATGCCTATAAATTTGTGAAATTGTGGATGAAAGAATATATCCTATTATGTCCATAAACTGCAGAAATAGTAATGTATCAGTGTTGAATAAAAATGAACTTCAAAATACACATCATGGTCCCATAGGTGTCTACTTGCATTGATGTGAAACTGGGTCAGTCACTGTGGAAATATTACGATTTGTATGCACCATTCACTGAATTTAGTTTTCAGTACTAGGAAATAAATATGTATTTAAGGTGGATGAATATTTCTAAGAATTATTTTGTGAAAATTTGATTATAAATCCACATACACACACATGAGTAAATTTAGAAAGTGTATAATAAGACACATATATTTCATATTTTGGAAAATCTAAAGAGTAGATATCTATATCTATATAGATAGATAGATAGATAGATACTCACATACACAGACATTAAAATGTAGCAATATATATGCCATTTGAAAATCATAATAAAATAGATATCATCCACGTATCCAAAAATATTCATTTTACTGAACATTTATTTATGCATAATATTGTTCATCTAGGAAATTCACCCATAGGTTGAATTTCCAGTTCCATCAGTATTTAGAGGGAGTGATCTCTTCTCACAATTTGTATCTTCCAAAATAATCAAGCTCACAAGAATGTACATGTGATACCAGGTATAATTCTAAAGATGCATTAAAAAATACATGTGATGAATAGGCTACAGAGAAAGGGAGACAGAAATTTACATATGTGTTAATTTTAAAAACTCATGGAGAAGTATTACAATGAAAAGTTGACTATATTTATAACACATACCGTTGATAAAGCCGAAGGCAAGTCCAAGTATACACCATGCCTCCTATGAAAGGCCTGTATTTCTATTCTGTTAAGTTTCTTTTTCTCCATCATATTTGGATTAGTAGTCAGAGTCTAGTAGGGTATGGGTTAGTGTCAGGGATTCAGTATTTCAAATGGAAAATATGAAAATGAATCTAATGTGTATGCAAATATGTGCTACACAAAAATCATCCCACTCTCATCCAGAACAATGCTTTGACATTACCTTGGCCCCAAATAAGACACAATTAGTGGAGAAAAGTTAGAAAATCTGTGAATACATATGTGGAAAGAAAAATGCTCAGGAGTTCACAAACTTGTAGGAGGTAGAACGGGTTACAAAAAGGGAGAGGGTAAACACTCCACAAACATGGAGCTCTGCTGGCCCAATGACTTTTTGAGAAACTGCCTCTGAGGTAGGGCAGTTAAAATATATATTGTTGTCAGTAGTTTTAGCTTCCTTTGTAGTGAGACCATCAATTCTGGGTCTCCATCTATGTGACCTGGATGACATGGTTTTTTGTTTTCTAGTGAACATGAGGCAGCAGTGCTGAATTCTCTCTTTGTAGGTAAACTTTGGCCACTGGGGTCTAAGTATCTAACTGTGTTGTCTGTAGAGCCATTTGGTCATTATCCACTTTCGTGGTGTTTTTTACTGCTGCACTGTGAGTTTGGTATTGGCTTCACGAAATACAAGGAGTTCTACTGGGACACAGTGCTGGAGGATGTACTCTCACGTGTGGTGGGTTAGTAAAATGCACCAGTGAGGCTTCAATCCCACATAGCTTTTCAACTTGACAATAGCAACCTGATTCTGACCTTTGGCAGGAATCCTCTCCATATAACAAGATGCCCTTACATAGAAGAGTCTGCTGGCTGTACCATGTCAGTCACAAGTCTTTCTAAGCCAATGGCAGATCCTAGTGGCCCCACCACAAATGTTTTTTTCACACACCTACACTCCTCTGCTCTAGGCCCACTAGTCTGCAGGCTCCAACTTTCTGGCATCTATGTTCTACACTTTTTTCATGAAACCCAGTCAATCAAGGCACTGTCTGGTACAATCATGATCAGGAACAGGACATTCAGAAGTTCTCCAGTGCAACCTGGTCATAGTAATTTCAAAAAATTCATGGTATTTATCTGGATATTTTTCAATAATGAAGTTGGAGGCACTGTGGGATTTAATTTATACAGGAACCATTAAAAGGTGAGGAATCTCATTTCAATGAAAGCTCTGGAGAACTTTCACAGGCAAGGCTTCCCAAAGAGTGGGCAAAAGGTCACATGAAGCCAGGCCCATTGAGGTCTACAATGTGAATTCCATGTGTGTTTTGACTCTCAACTATGGCTGACAATCTTTCAAAATAAAATCTTGTGATATCCTGGCTGAGATTCCCAGTGCTCTGTGGAAAGTCACCCTGGGCCTAGATCTCAGTTTCCAATGGCGAATCTCATGCGTGGCCTCCAAAAATCCCAACACAATTCATGGCAATACTTCTCTGAGTTCAGTTCCACAACTCAGTCTCTAAGGGGAATCACAACAGAGTTCAAGCCCAGGTGGACCCAGGCATCTCTTCCAATTGCCACACAAATGATGACAATTAAAACCAAAACACTCCCACAGGGCCCTCTTCTTCTTTTATATAGACACTAATCATAAACTCTAGCTGGAGGTTTCCATCAGGGGCACAGCCCAAGACAGTGTCAAAAATAATCTCCCTTGCCCCTCATTTGCCTAAAGTCAGGGTGGCCTGGACAACATTCCTGTGAAACAGAAGTGATCATATAGGACTGCTGTTAATACTGCTCCACTTCTCAAATTTGAGGCCTACTGACTGTGGGGTATAGATTCTTTGTGTGAATTGGAGTCATGAGAAAACGCAAGCACCTATTGTCCAGCCTCTGCAGGGCATTGAAGAACTCATTTGACACAAATGATCCCTATTCTCACTTGATGGAGGTCGGAAATATTACAGAGGAAGGCGAGAGGCTTCATCCAAAATGACTGATCTTTTTTCCATTTTGGTTTTGAATGCCCACATGGGATCTTTCTCTAGACCCATCAGGTGCTGAAAATCTAAACCACAGGCTCACACAGGGCCAAGAGGCTGATTCAGACAAATCTTTTTCCAAAGCAATAAAGTAAAAAGCCACAGGTGATTCCCATTCATTTCCATTTGAAAACTCTTTTCTTCAGGCTTCACTAAGGTTTGGCCTGAGGCAAAGACCTTTCTGACATTCAGAGCAACAGAACAATAGGTAATCAAAAGCCCCCAAGCAGGGTTTCTCCTAGGAGACTTTCCTGGTTACTCTGATATGTGAGTTTTCTGAGATGCTCGCCATTCTCTTCAACTATCCAGTACATGGCCATGTCACAGAGCTTGGAGGTGGTACGTATCTTGTACAAAAATACATGATACTAATCTTGAGAGTGGCCAGAATTCAGGAAAAAAATGAGAACTTAGGTAGATAGCAGGTGTTGCCCATGGATGAGGCAAGCCTCAGTCCATTCATTAATTGGGAAGGATGCATACTGGGAAGTTTTCTACTAGACAGGACACACCCAATGAGCTATTTTCTTTTCTAATATCTACAAAGAAAAACACAATGGGATACACAGACACAGAAACAGTCTCCTTGTCAAATGACTTACTAGAAACAGTCCACTCCAAACCAAACAAACCTCCTTTTTTACCTATTCTCAGATCATGTGAAAAAACCACAAACACAAACCAACACCCTCTAATGCACCTCCTTCTTCCAAGTAGGTCTGTGACTATCTGGAATGTCCTCTGACTGGTAGGACATACAATGCTCCCCAGAAATGGCCTTTCTGTCTCAGATCTGGTCTCCTTGGTCAAATCTGTGAAGTTGTAAGGACGCAGTGGTGAGCCAATTCCTATCCTCTCAGGAAAGACCCCTCTTCAGAGCTTTCTTGGTATTTGGCAACCCTTACATCAGTAGGTACCAAGAAAGACTGACTCTGTTCCTGGAAAATCCAAAGAAATGAGCCCACTGCGACTGGGACTGGAACTGGCTCAGGGTGCCTTGCTTCCTGGATCACAAAATTCAGAGAGCTCCATCACCAAGGAAGTGAGGTGAGGTCACTACCTTCAGAAAATGAATGAGGTCACTGTCTTGGCCACCACTTTGTCCTAACAGTTTCTTCCTATTGTCTCCTGACATGGAGGCTGCCCTACTTCCTGTGATACTTTCTCATGTTAGAATGGTATAGAAACCATAGTTACCTGGGAACAGCTCTCCACACAGGCCTGGTTTGGTCCATCTTCCCTACATAAAGAATAGAGAGGCTGACTCAGACACATCTTTTCATCCTGACCATGTTTTTTGCCATGGAATATGACTTTTGTTCTCTCAGGTCCTTCATTCTGCCTGCATCTTCTCCAGGGATCATTTCTGCATGGATTTTGAGGTACTCAGCAGTTGGAAGATCTCCAAACTTCCTGTATTGTAATACCAACTTTGTCCCTGCTCTTCTTAAAGTGAGATTGAAAGAACATTGTATGGTTAGGATTAATAGCATGTTCGATTTGGGTTGGAAATCATTCTGCTGGATGAATAATGGTATTGGGAACCAGCGATATTTATAAGAATATAGAGGTAGAACATAAGTATGAAAACAGAAATCTAGGTAATATTTGAAGCCCAGAAGGATTTGGACCCTTGATTGGGATCCTTAGCTTGAGTTATGTTTTGCACCGAGGTCTCAGTTAAATTGATATACAATGGCATAAGACCCTGTACCTCAGATGATTAAATGTAGAAGAGATCATCCAGTCAAAAAGGGATTGTGTGTAGGATTAGGAAGATAGTCAGTAGGTTTAGAAGGAAGAGTGAGTCTAGGATTTGGACCAAATGTACTTTAGCAATAGGGTTTTGGTTAGAGAGTGAATATAAATGACACCATATATGAAGAGTCAGGCACAATGATGAACTGGGGAAAATATGTAGGAAAGCAGACATCAATAGAGACATTAGGAAATCAGGCAAAGTATAACGTGATAGGATTAGACATTTTCAACAGGGTTGAGGTTGAATACATAATCTTAAGAAGAAACCAATTTGTAGTCACCAATAAGATTGACATTTGAGAGCATTAGGCAACCTGGACATGGATATATTTAGTAATCCATGTTCACATTCCATTGAGGCTTTGGTACAATCATAAGGGTGACCTTCGCATTTTGTGTCCAGAATATTACTGTGTTAATATGTATATGAAGATCAGGTGACATGAGTATTTCTTCCACCATTTCTGGGGGAAATATTTTGAAAAGATATAAATTAGTACTGGGGATACTAATCGGCTTACCCTGTGTTGATGAATATAGAGATGATGCATTAATAGACCATACTGTGAATAAATTATATGACTGGTTCCAAATTTAAATAATGGATTGTATTGATATCTGAAAAAATAGAGGAAATCATTTATTGATATACATACATTCATTCCAACCACTTATATATCTAATGGTTATATTAGGGTTACCGTTTATCATAAATAGTGTGTGAGTTTTGCTTCAAAAATGATTATGGAATCGAAAATAATGTCTTTAGAAAGAAGTCTAGTGAAAAGACCAGTAAAGAAACATGGAGAAATATAAGTGTTCTGAAGGAGGAAGTGATTGAAAGTGAACCAAATGTTTATAAATTTGTGAACTTGTGAATGAAAGGATATAATTTATGATGTCTATAAACTGAAGAAATAATAACGTACCAGGTTTGATTAAAATGAACTTTAATAAACACACCATATCCAATAGGAATCTACTTGCATTGATGTTAAACTTGGTCAGTTACTGTAGAAATATTAGGATTTGTAAGCACCCTTCCCTGAAGTTAGTTTTCAGTACTAGGAAACAAATATTTATTTCAGTGGATGTATATTTCTGAGAATAAACTTTTTAAAAGTTGATTATAAATCCACATATATGAATATGAATGAATTCAGGCGGTGTATAAGAAGACACATATATTTCATATTTTGGTAAATCTGGAGAATATATATATATATATATATATATATATATATATATATATATATATATATATAATGTATATATAGACACACAAACACACACATTATAATGTAGCAATATATATGCCAATTGAAATTCATCATGAAAAATAACTCATCCGCATATCCCAAAATATTCATTTTACTGAACATGAATATGTGTATAGTGTTGTTCATCTAGGAAGCTCACCCATGGGTTCAATTTTCAGTTAAAACAGCGTTTAGGAGGAGTGATCTCTTCTCACAATTTGTATCTGCCAAGTCAGCCACCTCACAAGAATGTATATGTGAAACCAGGTAGGATTCTATTTGTGCATATAAAAATACATTTGCTTAATAGGCTACAGAGAAAGGGAGACAGGAATTCACATTTTTCTTAACTTTAAAAACACATGGAAAATTATTTCAACAAATAATTGACTAGATTTATAACTCCTACCTTATATCATGCAAAAGGTAATTCCAACTATACACCATGCTTCTTCTGAAATGCTTGTATTTCTATTCTGTTTGGGTTATTTTTCTCCATTATATTAGGATTAGTAGTCAGAGTTTAGTAGGGTATGGGTTAGTGTCAGGGATTCAGTATTTCAAACAGAAAATTGGAAAATGAATCCAATGTGTATGCAAATATGTGCTACAAAACAATCTTCCCTCTCTCATCCAGAACAATGACTTGACATTCCCTTTGCCCCAAGTAAGTCAGAATTAGAGGAGAAGAGTTAGAAAATCTGTGAATATATATTTAGAATGGAAAATGCTCAGGAGTTCACAACCTTGGAGTTGATAGAGCAGTTTCCAAAAGTAAGTGACATGGTAAACCCTCCACAAACATGGAGATCTGCTGGCCTAAACACTTCTTGAGAAATTGCCTCTGAGCTTGGGCACTTGAAATATATGTTGTTTTCAGGAGCTTTAACTTCCGATGTAGTGAGACCATCAAAGCTAGGTCTGCATCTATGTGACCAGAAGGACATGGTTTCTTATTTTCCAATGAACATGAGGCAGCAGTGCTAAATTCTCTCTTTGTAGCTAAATTGTGGCCACGGGGGCTAAGTGTCACCCCATGTGGACTGTGAAGCCACTTGGTCATCCTCGACTTTTCATTGTGTTTCTTGCTGCTGCACTGGGAGTTTGGTATTTGCTTCACGAAATACAAGGAGTTCAAGTGGGACACAGTGCTGGAGGGAGTTCTGTCACGTGTGGTGGGTCAGTGTCTGCATGGGAATGCACCAAATAGGCTTCTATCCCACATAGCTTGCCCCTTGACCATAGCAACCTGATTCTAAACATTGCCGTGAAAAATCTCCATATAACAAGATGCCTTTATATAGAAGGGTCTGCTGGCTGCACCGTGTCTGTGTCAAGGCATTTGAAAGTCAATGGCAGATCCACAGGCCCCACCACAGATGTTTTATCACACACCTGCACACCACTGCTCTAGGCCCACTACATATCAGGCTCCAACTTACTGGCATCTCTGTTCTACACCATTTTCATGATACCTAGTCAATCAAGGCACTGTCTGGTATACTCATGATCAGCAACAGGACATCCAAAGGTTCTCCAGTGCCACCTGGTCATGAGAATTTCTAAAAATTCATGGTATTTATCTAACTTTCACATATGAAGTTGTTGGTACTGTGGGTTTCAATTCATTCAGGATCCATTAAATGTTGAGGAAGCTCATTTTAATGAAGGATCTGGAGATCTCTCACAGGCAAGGCTTCCCAAAGAGTGGCCAAATTGTCACATGAAGCCAGGCCCATTGAGGTCTCCAATGTGAGGTCCATGTGTGTTTTGACTCTCAACGATGGCTGCCAGGTCTTTCAGAATAAAACCTGTGATATCCTAGCTGAGATTCCCAGTGCTCTCTGGAAAGCCTCTCTGGGCCAAGATCTCAGTTTCCAAGGGCGACTCTCATGCGTGGCCTCCTGAAATCCCAACAACATTCATGGCAATACTTCTCTGAAGTCAGTTCCAAATCTCATTCTCTAAGGGGAATCACACCAGAGTTCAAGCCCAGGTGGACCCAGTCATCTCTTCCAACTACCACACAAATGACCACAATTAAAACCAAAACACTCCCACATGGCCCTCATCTTTTTCCATATAAACACACATCATAACCTCTGGATGGAGTTTTCCTTGAGGTGCACATCCAAACCAGTGCCCAAAATAAGCTCCCTTGCCCCTCATTTGCCTAACATCAGGGTTGATTGAGCACGCTTCCTGTGAACCAGCAGTGATCAAATAGGCCTGCCGTAAATGCTCCACTTCTCCACTTTGAGGCCTTCTTACTGTGGGGTTTAGATTCTTTTTTTTTCTAAATTTTTTTGGAAATTTAATTGAAAAGTTAAAAAAAATTGTTTTGCAGAATATTAAATTTCTAATGGCAAAGCCTTCACCTTGTTTGTGAAGGAAACCTTGATGCCTTGCCAATCTGGTTATATGGAGACACTCAAAATTTTCTGTTACATACTACATGGATGAATGGCTAAAGCACATAGTTTTTTAAAACTGAAAGGCAGATACCAGCAAGTAAGATAACAAATAAAAGACAATTTTATTAAAAAATAAAGTTGTTATATGACTCAAATATTGGAAATTCAATTCTTTTTTTTTGGTTGTTCAAAACATTATAAAGCTCATGATATATCATCTTTCATACATTTGACTTAATTGGGTTATGAACTCCCATTTTTACCCCAAATACAAATCGCAGAATCACATCAGTTACACACTCACGTTTTTACATAATAGCATACTAGTTATTGTTGAATTCTGCTACCTTTCCTATCCCCTACTATTCCCCCTCCCCTCCCATCTTCCCTCTCTACCTCATCTGCTGTTGTTTAATTCTCTCCCTTGTTTTCCCCTCTTTAGCCTCACAACCTCTTATATGTAATTTTGTGTAACATTGAGTAGTCTCCTACCATTTCCATATAATTTTCCTTCTCTCTCCCTTTCTCTCCCCCCACTCATCTCTGTTTAGTTTTAATATTTTTCTCATGTTCTTCCTCCCTGTTCTCTTCTTATTTGCTCTCTCTATATAAAAGGAAACATTTGGCATTTGTTTTTTAAGGATTGGATAGCTTCGCTTAGCATAATCTATTCTAATGCCATTCATTTCCCTGCAAATTCTATGATTTTGTCATTTTCAGTGCTGTGTAATACTCCATTGTGTATAGATGCCACATTTTTATTATTCATTCGTCTATTGAAGGGCATCTAGTTTGGTTCCACAGTCTAGTTATTGTGAATTGTGCCGCTATGATCATCGATGTGGCAGTATCCTTATACTGCTCTCTATTAAGATCCTCAGGGAAGAGTCTGAGAAGGGCGATATCTCAAATGGTGGTTCCGTTCCCAGCTTTCCCAGGAATCTCCATACTGCTTTCCATATTGGACTCTCCAATTTGCAGGCCCACAAGCAGTGTACAAGTGTACCCTTTACCCCACATCCTCACCAACACTTATTGTTGTTCGACTTCATAATGGCTGCCAATCTTACTGGAGTGAGATGGTATCTTAGGGTGGTTTTGATTGCATTTCTCTGACTGCTACAGATGGTGAGCATTTTTTCATGTACTTGTTGATTGATTGTATATCCTCCTCTGTGAAGTGTCTGTTAAGATCCTTGGCCCATTGTTGATTGGGTTATTTGTTTTCTCATTGTTTAATTGTTTTGAGTTCTTTGTATATTCTAGATATTAGGGCTCTATCTGAAGTGTAAGGGGTAAAAATTTGTTCCCAGGATGTAGGCTCTCTATTTAACTCTCTTATTGTTTCTCTTGCTGAGAAAAAACTTTTTTAGATTAAGTAAGTCCCATTTGTTTATTCTTTTTATGAACTCTTGGGCTATGGGTGTCCTATTAAGGAATTTGGAGCCCAACCCCACAGTATGTACATCGTAGCCAACTTTTTCTTCTATCAGACGCAGTGTCTCTGATTTTATATCTGGCTCCTTGATCCATTTTGAGTTAACTTTTATGCATTGTGAGAGAAAGGGATTCCGTTTCATTTTGTTGCATATGAATTTCCAATTGTCCCTGCACCATTTGTTGAAGATGCTATCCTTCTTACATTGCATGCTTTTAGGTCCCTTTTCAAATATAAGAAAGTTGTAATTTTGTGGATATGTCTCTGTGTCCTCTATTCTGTACCATTGGTCCATCTGCCTGTTTTGATACCAGTACCACACTGTTTTTGTTACTATTGCTTTGTAGTACAGTTTGAACTCTGGATTCACACTTCCTGCTTAGAATTGCTTTCGCTATTCTGGGTCTTTTGTTGTTCCATATGAAATTCATGATTACTTTATCTATTTCTACAAGAAATGCCATTGGGTTTTTGATTGGCATTGCATTAAACCTGTAGAGAACTTTGGGTAATATCGCCATTTTGATGATGTTATTTCTGCCTATCCATGTACAGGGCATATTTTTCCATCCTCTAACATCTTCTTCTATCTCTCTCTTTAGGGTTCTGTAGTTTTCATTGTATAAATCTTTCACCTCTTTGGTTAGGTTGATTCCCAAGTTTTTTATTTTCTTTGAGTATACTGTAAATGGAGTGGTTTTCCTCATTTCCATTTCAGAAGTTTTGTTGCTGATATACAAGAATGCCTTTGATTTATGTGTGTTGATTTTATATCCTGCCAATTTGCTGAATTCATTTATTAACTCTAGCAGTTTCTTTGTAGACCCTTTTGGGTCTGTTAAATATATTATCATGTCATCCACAAATAGCGATAATTTAAGTTCTTCTTTTCCTATTTTTATGCCTTTAATTTCCTTTGTCTGTATCATTGCTCTGGATAGTATTTCAAGAACTAAATTAAATAGAAGTGGTGATAGAGGGCATCCCTGTCTTGTTGCAAATTTTAGAGGGAATGCCTTCAGTTTTTCTCCATTTAGGATGATGCTAGCCTGAGGTTTAGCATATATAGCTATTACCATGTTGAGGTAAGTTCCTGTTATTCCTAGTGTTTTATAGAGTTTTAAAGAAAAAGGGATGCTGTGCTTTGTAGAATGCTTTTTTTGCATCTATCGAGATGATCATATGGTTCTTCTCTTTAAGTCTATTGATGTGATGGATTACATTTATTGATTTCCGTATATTGAACCAGCCTTGCATCCCTGGGATGAATCCCTCTTGATCATGAAGCACAATTTTTTTATATGCTTTTGTTTTTTATTTGCCAGGATTTTATTGAGAATTTTTGCATCCAAGTTTATTAGAGATATTGGTCTGTAGTTTTCTTTCTTTGAAGTGTCTTTGTCTGGTGTTGGGATCAGGGTGATGTTGGCCTCATAGAATGAATTTGGAAGAACTCCTTCTCTTTCTATTTTTTGAAATAGCTTGAAAAGTATTGGTATTAATTCATCTTTGAACGTTTTGTAGAACTCTGCTGTATAACCATCTGGTCCAGGGCTTTTTTTGGTTGGTAGTCTTTTGAAGGTTTCTTCTATTTCTTCCTTTGTTATTGGTCTATTTAAATTGTGTGAGTCTTCCGGACTCAAACTTGGCAGATTATATGACATAAGAAATTTATCAATATCTTCATTATCTTCTGTTTTATTGGAATATGGGGTTTCAAAATACTTTCTAATTATCATCTGAATTTCTGTAGTGTCTGTTGTGATGTTGCCTTTTTTATCCCATATGTTAGTAATTTGAGTTCTCTCTCTACTTCTCTTCATTAGCATGGCTAAGGCCCTGTCGATTTAATTTATTTTCAAAGAACCAACTTTTATTTTTTCAATTTTTTTTTGTTTCAATTTTGTTGATTTCTCCTCTAATTTTAATTATTTCTTGTCTTCTACTACATTTGTTGTTTTGCTTTTTTTTTTCTAGGTTTTTGAGATGTAGTGTGAGATCATTTATTTGTTGTTTTTTTTTCTTTTTTTTTTTTTTGAGGAAAGAATTCCAAGAAATGAATTTCCCTCTTAAAACTGCTTTCATTGTTTTCCATAGAATCCGGTATGTTTTGTCTGTATTGTCATTTGTCTCTAAGAAATTTTTTATCTCCTCCTTTATGTCTTCTGTAACCCATTGATCATTCAGTAACATATTGTTCATTTTCCATGTGATGTAGAATTTTTCCTTCCTTCTTCAATCATTAATTTCAAGTTTCATTCCATTATGATCAGATATGGTGCATGGTATTATCTCCATACTTTTATATTTACTAAGAGTTTCCATATGGCATAATATATGGTCTATATTTGAGTAGGACCAATGTGCTGCTGAGAAGAACATGTATCCACTTTATGATGTTTGATATATTCTATATATGTTGGTTAAGTCTAGGTTATTGATTGTTCTATTAAGTTCTATAGTTTCTTAATTCAGATTTTCTCTAGAGGATCTGTCCAATTGCGAGAGTTGTGTGCTGAAGTCACCCGTAATTATTGTGTTATAGCCTATATGACTCTTGAAGTTGAGGAGAGTTTGTTTTATGACTTTGCACCACCATTGTTTGATGCATACAAATTGATAATTGTTATGTCTTGTTGGTTAATGGTGCCTTTTAACAGTATATAGTGTCCTTCTTTATCACTTTTGATTAACTTAGGTTTAAGTTGATTTTAATCGATATGAGTATGGCCACTCCTTCTTGCTTCCGAGGGCCAACAATGGCTGCAAAGTCTTTCAGAATAAAATCATGTGATTTCCTGGCTGAGATTCCCATTGCTCTGTGGAAAGCCACCTTGGGCCTAGATCTCAGTTTCAAAGGGTGACATTCATGTGTGGCCTCCTAAAAACCAACACAATTCATTTCAATACTTCTATGAGGTACGTTCCAGAACTCAGGCTCTAAGGGAAATCACACCAGAGTTCAAGCCCAGGTGGACCAAGTCATCTCTTCCAACCCCCACACAAATGACCACAATTAGAACAAAAAAACTCCCACATGGCCCTCATCTTCGTCCATAAAGACCCTCATCAAAAGTTCTGGATGGAAGTTTTCATGAGGGTCGCAACCAAAGACAGTTTCCAGAATAAGCTCCCTTGCCTCTAATTTCCCTAAAGTCAGGGTGGCCTGGACACCCTTCCTGTGAACCAGGAGTGATCAAAAAGGCCTGCCATTAAATCCGCTCTGTTTCTATAATTTGAGGCTTACTGAATGTCAGGTATAGATTTTTTATGTGATTTGGAGTCATGAGAAAACCCAAGCATATCTGCAGAGCATTGAAGAATTCATTTGACAAAGAGGATCCCTATTCTCACTTGAAGGGGGTCAGGAACCTAACAGAGAAAGGCAAGAATCTTCATCCACAATGACTGCTCTTTTTGCCATTTTGGTTTTGAATGCACACATGGGTTCTTTCTTTAGATCCATTAGGTGCTGAGAATCTAAGCCACAGCCTCACACAGGGCCAAGAGGCAGATTCAGACAAATCCCTTTCCAAAGCAATTAAGCAAAGAGCCACAGGAGATGTCCATTTATTTCCATTTGAAAATTTTTTCTTCAGGCTTCACAAAGGGGTGGCCTGAGGCAAAGACCTTCCTGACATTCAGGGCAACAGAACCCTTGATTTGTATACTTAGCTTGAATTATGTTCTGCACCGAGGTCTCAGATAAATCGATATACAATGGCATAGGACCGTGTACCTCGGATGATTGAATGTACAAGAGAACATCCAGTCAAAAAGGGATAGTCTGTAGGATTAGGAAGATAGTCAGTAGGTTTAGGAAGAAGAGTGACTCTAGGAGTTGGACCAAAAGTTCTTTAGCAATAGGGTTTCAGTTAGAGAGTGAATGTAAATGTCAGCACATGTGAAGAGACAGTCACAATGATGAACTGGGAAAAAATATGTAGGAAAGCAGATATCAATAGAAAGATTAGGAAATCAGGCAAAGTATAAAGTGAGTGATAGGATTAGACATTTTCAACAGGCTTGAGGTTGAATATATAATCTTAGGAAGAAACAAATATGTAGTAATCAATAGGATTGACATTTGAGAGCATTAGGCACCCTGGACATGGATGTTTTTAGTAATCCATGGTCACTTTCCATTTAGGCTTTGGTACAATCATATGTGTGACCTTTGCATTTTGTGTCCAGAATACTACCGTGATAAATTGTATATGTTGATAAGGTGACATGAGTATTTCTTCCACCATTATGGGGAGTAACATTCTGGAAACTTATAAATTAGTACTGGTGATACAAATAGGTGTACCTTGTGTTGATGATTATTGAGATGTTGCATGAATAGACCATATTGTGATAAAGTATATAACTAGTTCCAACTTTAAATAATGGATTGAGTTTGCATCTGAAAATATATTGGAAATCTTATATTGATATATATACAATCATTCCAACCAGTTATATATGTAATGGTAATATTAGGGTTACGGTTTATCGTGAAGGGTGAGTATTGCTTCAAAAATGATTATGGAATAAAAAATAATGTGTTTAGAAAGAAGTCTAGTGAAAAGACCAGTAAAGAAACATGGAGGAATACATGTGTTCTTAAGTAGTAAGTAAATGAATGTGAACCAAATGCCTATAATTTTGTGAAGTTGTGGATGAAAAAATATATCCTATGATGTCCATAAACAGATAAAATAATAATATACCAGTGTTGAATAAAAATGAACTTCAAAATACACATCATGTCCCATAGCAATATACTTGCATTGATGTTAAACTGGGTCAGGTACTGTAGAAATATTAGGATTTGTAAGCACCACCTACTGAACTTAGTTTTCAGTAGTAGGAAACAAAAATGTATTACAGGAATATAAATATTGCTGAAAATAATCTTGTAAAGATTGGATTTTGAACCCACATACATGAATATAAATGAATTTAGGGAATGTATAATAAGACACATATTTTTCATATTTTTTTTAAAATCTGGAGGAAAAAAAAAAAAAATATATATATATATATATACATACATATATATTTTTTCCAGATTTAAAAAAAATACACAAACACACACACACACACACACACATGCACACATACACACACACACACACATTAATATTTAGCAATATATATGCCAATCGAAATTCATCATGAAATATAATTCATCCACGTATTCAAAAATATTCATTTTACTGAACATGGATTTATGTATAGTGTTTTTCACTAGGAAGCTCACCCATAGGTTGAATTTTCAGTTCCATCATTATTTAGGGAGAGTCATCTGTTCTCACAATTTTATATTCCAAAGTCAGGGAGCTCAAAAGAATGTCGTGTGATACCAGGTAGGATATTATATATATGCATAAAAAAATACATGTGCTGAATAGGATACAGAGAAAGGGAGACAGGAATTTATATATGTGATAATTTTAAAAAATCATGGAGAAATATTACAATGAAAAGTTGACTAGATTTAAAACACATACTCTTGATAATGCAGAAGGCAAATAGAAGTATACACCATGCTTCCTATGAAAGGCCTGTATTTCTATTCGGTTAGGTTTCTTTCTCTCCATGATATTAGGATTAGTAGTCAGAGTCTAGTAGGTTATGGGTTAGTGTCAGGGATTCAGTATTTCAAATGGAAAAAAGGAAAATGAATCTAATGTGTATGCAAAAATGTGATACACATAAATCTTCCCTCTCTCATCCAGAACAATGCCTTGACATAACCATCGCTAAAAGTAAGACACAATTAGAGGAGAGGAGTTAGAAAATCTGTGAATTTATGTGGAATGGAAAATGCTCAGGAGTTCACAACACTGGAGGTGGTAGAACAGTTTCCAAAAGTAAGGGAGAGGGTAAACAATCCAGAAACATGGAGCTGTGGTGGCCTAAAGACTTCTTGAGAAACTTCCTCTGAGGTTGGGAACAAGAAATATATGTAATTGTCAGGAGATTTAGCTTCGTTTGTACTGACACCATGAAATCTGGGTCTGCATCTATGTTACCTGGAGAACATGGTTTCTTATTTTCCAATGATCATGAGGCAGCGGTGCTGAATTCTCTCTTTGTAGGTAAACTGAGGCCACTGGGCTGAAGTGTCTCCCATGTGGACTGTGAAGCCATTTGGTGATCCTCCACTTTCCAGGGTGTTTCTTACTGCTGCACTGGGAGTTTGGTACTTGCTTCACGAAATACAAGGAGTTCAACTGGGATAAAAATGCTGGAGGAGTTCTGTCATGTGTGGTTGGTCAGGGTCGCGAAGAGAATGTACGAACCAGGCTTCTATCCTACATAGCTTCCCCCTTGACTATAGCAACCTGATTCTGAACATTGCCCTGAAACCTCTCCATATGACAAGATGCCTTTACATATAAAGGTCTGCTGCCTGCACCATGTCAGTCGCAAGTCTTTCAAAGCCAATGGAAGATCCAGGTGGTCCTACCAAAAATATTTATTTACACACCTACAGTCCACTTCTCTACACCCAGTACTCAGCAGGATCCAAATTACTGGCATCTCTGTTCTACACCATTTTCACGAAACCCAGTCAATCAAGGCACTCTTTGGTACACTCATGATCAGCAACAGGAAATCCAAAGTTTATCCAGTGCCACCTGGTCATGGGAATTTCAGAAATTTCATGGTATTAATCTAGTCATATTTCAAAAATGAAGTTAGAGGCACTGTGGGTTTCAATTAATTCAGGAACCATTAAATGGTGAGGAAGCTCATTTCAATGAAAGCTCTGGAGAACACTCACAGAAAAGCCTTCCAAAAGACTGGCAAAAAGGTCACATGAATCCAGACACATTGTGGTCTACAATGTGAGGTCCATATGTGTTTGGACTCTCAACTAGGGCTGCCAAGTCTTCAAGAAGTAAATCATGTGATATCCTGGCTCAGAATCCCCGAGCTCCGTGGAAAGCCATCCTGGGCCTAGATCTCAGTTTCCAAAGGCAATTCTCACGCGTGGCCTAGTAAAATCCCAAGAGAATTCACGGCAATACTTCTCTGAGGTCAGATCCAGAACTCATTCTTTAAGGGGAATCACACCAGAGTTCAAGCCCAGGTGATCCCAGTCATCTCTTCCAACTACCACACAAATTACCACAATTAAAACAAGAACACTCCCATATGGCCCTCATCTTCTTCCATATTGACACTCATCATAATTTGGCTGGATGTTTAAATGAGGGGCGCAGACCAAGACAGTGTCCAAAATAAGCTCCTTTGACCCTCATTTGCCTAAAGTCAAGGTGGCCTGGACACCCATCCTGTGAACCAGGAGTGATCAAATAGGCCTGCCATTAATACCGCTCCAATTCTCCAATTTGAGGCCTACTGACTGTGGGGTTTAGATTCTTTATGTGAATTTTAGTCATGATAAAACCAAACACCTATGGGCTAGCCTCTGTAGGTTTTGAAGAACTCATTTGACCCAAAGGATCCCTATTTTCACTTGATGGAGTTCAGGAACCTTACAGAGGAAGTCAAGAGACTTCATCCCAATGACTGCTCTTTTGGCCATTTTTCATTTGGATGCAAACATGGGAACTTTCTTTAGATCCATCAGGTGCTGAGAATCTAAGTCACAGCCACACACAGGGCCAGGGGGCTGATTCATACACATCCCTTTTCAAAGCACTTAAGAAAAGAGCCACAGGTATGCCCAATCATTTCCCTTTGAAAACTGTTTTCTTCAGGCTTCAAAAAGGGGTGGCCAGAGGCAAAGACCTTCCTGACATTCAGGGCAACAGAACAATTGGTAAGTAAAAGGCCCAAAGCAGGGTTTCTCCACTGAGACTTTCCTGGTCACACTGATATCTGAGTTTTCTGAGATGCTCCCCATTCCCTACAGCTATCCAGTACATTGTTATGTCACAGAGCTTTGAGGTGGTAAAGATCTTGGACACAAAACCATAGGCCTATTCTTGAGATTGGCCGGAATTCAGGAAGAAAACAGGAACTTAGGAAGATAGCAGGTGTTGCACATCAATAAGGCAAGCTACAGTCCATTCATAAATGGGGCAATATGAATGCTGAGAAGCTTTCTACTCGACAAGACACATCCATTCATGAATTCTCATTTCTAATGTCTACAACCACGGACACAGTGAGATACACAGACAGAGAAACACTGGCCATGTTAAACGACTTACTAGAAACAGTCCACTTCCAACGAAACAAACTGACTTTCCTACCTATTCTCAGAGAATGAGACAAAACCACAAACCCACAACCACACCCACAAAGGCACCTTCTTCCCACAAGTAGGTCTTTGACTATCCGGAGTGTCCTCTGTCTTGTAGGCCATAATATGTTCCCCCAAAATAGCCTGTCCTGTCTCAGATCTGGTCTCCTTGGCAAACTCTGTGAACTTCTCAGGAGCCAACGGTGAGCCACTAACTGCTTTCTCAAGAAAAGCAACGCTTCCGAGCTTTCCTGGCATTTGTTCTTCTCACATCTGAAGGTACCAAGAAAGACTGACTGTCCTTGGTAAATTCAAATAAGTGAGACCACAGGGATGGGGACTGGGACTGGCTCTGTGTGCCTGGCTTCCTGGATCCAAAGTTCAGAAAGTTCCATCACCAAGGAAGTGAGGTGAGGTCATTTCCTTCCTGAACTGAATGAGGTCCCTGTCTTGGCAACCACTTTGTCTTAACTGTTGCTTCCAAGGGTCCCATGAGATTGAGGCTGCCCCTACTTCCTGTGACACTTTCACAAGTTAGAATGGTATATCAACCATAGGCACCCAGGAATAGATCTCCACACAGGCCTGTTTTGGTCCATGTTCTCTACATTAAGAAGAGAATCTAATTCAGACACAACCTTTTATCCTGACCGGGTTGTTTGCCATGGAAGATGACTTTTGCTTTCTCAGGTCCTTCATAGCTGCCTACATCTTCTCCAGGGATCATTTCTGCATGGGCCTTTGAGGTTCTCAGCAGGTGGAAGTTTCCCTACATTTCTTTATTGTAAAATCAACTCTTTCCCTGCTCTTCTATAAAGTTAGATTGAAGGAACAGGGTATGATTATGGTTAAATCATGTTTGATTTGGGTTAGAAATCATTGTGCTGGATGAATAATGGTATTGGGAACTTGCTATGTGTATAAGAATATATAGGTGTAATATATGTATGAAAAAAGAAATCTAAGTATGATTTGAAGGCCAGAAGGGCATTGGGCCCTTGATTGGGATACGCAGCATTGAATTACGTTCTGCAGAGATGTCTCAGATAAATCAATATACAATGGCATAGGTCCTTGTACCTTGCATGAATTAATGTAGAAGGAACATCCAGTCAAAAAGGGATAGTCGGTAGTGAAAGGTTAATAAAATAGGTACTTGTAATTTCCTGTTTTTCTGTATGCTTAACAAAACACTGTTGAAATCTTGAGAAATGTTTGCTAATCTTGTTCTAGAATGTACTGTTCCCAACTGCCAAACTGCAGAATGTACTGCCTCACTCGGTGTCACGCGAACCGCCCACTCACCCTTACACATCAGTAAACTTCCCTCCCTTCCCTCTCCAAGAAATGTATGTAAGCTCTGCATAAGCTGTTCTCAGAGCTCTCTGATCTATTTAAGTTAGCTGTGAGCCCCAGCAAGCTGGACCCAAAAAAAGCCCTTTGCTGTTGCATGAGACAGTCTCTTGGTAGTCTCTTCCTCCGACACTCGCCTGACCTTTACATATTGAGGTTCCACCGAGTTCTGGCAGTGGCGGATGAGAGACCCCCAACGGGCTCCTCTCGGAGCAAGTAAGGCGCCTCTTTCTGGTTTCAGGTGTCATGTTAGGGCTTGGCAAAATTGCTGGAGATGAAGAGCCTGGGGTCTCTCCGACGGTGGCTGAGAGACGTGTCACAGAGACATAGGGCACCTCCATGGGGGACCCCGCAGAGGACTCGGAGAATCAAGGAACAATTGCTTCATCGACTCAGTGATATTTTGTTTTAGATTAGGTATTGCCATCCTATCGGGTTTTGCCGGCTACGCATTCCTGGTCTCAGTGTTGGAGGTCCATTGCCTGTCTTCATGGTCTTGTCTTATCTGTGTCATGTGACTTTGCTTTTACTGTTTGTGTACCTTTCATTATGGGACAGAGCACTTCAATGGCTCTGTCCCTGACCCTTGACCACTGAACCAAAGTCTGCTTAAGGGCTCAGTATCTTTCTTTTTTTAGTAAAACGCTAGACCTGGCAGACTCTCTGTGCCTCAGAATGGCCCATTTTGGAGTCGTATGGCCCCTAGAAATATCTTTCTACTTCCCACTAATTTAAAAAGTCAGAGATATTGTCTTTCAGCCAGGGCCACATATCCATCCTGATCAACAGCCATATATCTTAACTTTGCCAACCTCTGCAAATCTCCTCCACCATGGGTGAAGCCTTTCCTTGCCCATGCCTCTGCTCATACTCCTTCCCCCATGATCTCTCAAACCCTCATCTCTTCCACCTCCTCCACCCTCTGTTCTCCCTGAGTCACAAGATTTGACTCTACTGGACTCTTCTTCCCCTCCTTATCCACTGCCCTCGTCCCCTAACACACAACACACTCTAAGTGATTCCCCTGCTTCTGACTAAGCCTCTCTACCATTGGAGGAAGCTAAGCTGGTAATAGGATCTGATAATGGACCGATGTTCATGGCCCAGGTAAGTCAGGGGTTAGCCAGGAACCTGGGGATTAATTGGAAGTTATATTGTGCTTATAGACCCCAGAGTTCAGGACAAGTAGAAAGAATGAATAGAACAATTAAAGAGACCTTAACGAAATTAAGCTTAGAGACCAGCATAAAAGATTGGACTATGCTCCTGACTTATGCAATGTTTCATGCAAGAAAAAATCCTTCTGTTTCTTTGAGTAGCCTTACCCCCTGAGAAATTCTCTATGGTGGCCCTCGTCCAGTAAGGGTCCTAAGCCCAACTGTAAGACCTAAGGATCCATTTCACACCCTCTTGGTTGACAGACTTAAAGCTCTTGAAAGAACTCAGTGATACCTGTGAAAATAGCTGGCCACTGCCTACCAAACTGTGTACCAGGGGATTCCACATCCATATCAAATAAGAGACTTCATGTATGTAAGATGACATCAGGTGTCATCCCTGGAACCCTGCTGAAAAGGACCATACCAGGTGTTACTTATAACACCTACAGTGGTAAAGGAAAAGCCGACTTCTTCTGTATTTCATGGAGATGTAATCATACAGGGGCTGCCTGATGGAACCCCAATACTTCATCAAATTCAGTACACAGCATTGGCCATATTACCAAGTAGAAAACAGAAAAAGGATGGCCCCCAGAGGGGTCTCTAGATCCTCAAATTTTGCGTGACCTTTTTAACTTCTGCAAGTGCTCAAAAGGGTGAAAGGAGATTCCCCTATGTGGAAGCCTTTTCCCTCCTTCACTCACATCCTGAACTATGCTTCTCCAATAGATTTTTATCCTCAGCCTTCTGCTCCAGACTCTCTGCTGTCACTCCCACCTCAGCAACCTGATTTCTCCCCTCCAATTACTAGATCAGAACCCCAAACCTCCACCAGTTCTCAGACAATTGCCCACTAGTGAGGTAGCAGGTACTGAGGTACCCCTCCACCGACTCATTCCTCTCTTCTCCTGTCAGTGCCCTCACCGGGTCCCACCAGGTCCTCTTTCCAGCTAACCCAAAGCTCAAACGAGCTGAGGAGAGCTCTCAGACCCTTATCCAAGATGTAATATAAATGGCCGTTAAAGTTGCTTTGTCATCACTGAAAACAGGTTACTAAAATTTAAAGTCCCTCACAGAATTTTGGGATACTCACTCCCGTTTTCTGCTCTGCTCTACCTGTTCTACTGCTGAAGTTTTGTTGCTAGGAAATTCCCAAACCCCTTTCCAATTATTTTTTTACATCTCTCTTTTTCCTCATTCTCAGATCCTCAGAGCTTCTCTCAGCCCCACCTTCCCCGTATTCCCCCTCTGTACCAGGCCCACAGAAAAGTCTTAAATGTCCTTCTCCAGAAGTCTTCACCATGGCTGACTTTAGAACTTTCAGCATAGAGTTTCTATAAAGAGTTCAATGTAGATAAACTTTCTCTTTTTGTATTGCCCTGTTCTACTTGGCCACTGGTTAAAAAACTCAGTACTTCTAAGCTAGACAACCCCTAACTTGTTTTTCACAAAATATGTGAACAAGGCCTCTGGCCTTCAGCTGGGGCTTCACAGAAATGGCTACATTTCTAAGATAAAGAAATTACCAAATGGGCTCCGTTGTAACAGCTGGCAGGGGGAAAATAAGAAAGGGAATAAAAAGCTCTCCCCCTCCCATGTGTCCTTGAAAACTTAACTTGCCCAGAACAGAGGAAAAATCAGAAACAAATACTGCTTTTTTGAACTTCTGCAGACTGTAAACTTCTGAGCCCCATCCTTATATGCTGGGTACAAAATTCTGAAACTACCTAAACTTGAGTTTCAGGGGATTAATTGATTACAACAGAAGCAATGCCCTCTGAATCCGGTTGCAACAAAATAGGACTGTTTCCCTGTCTTCAGTGCCTTAGGTGCCTTGCCTTGTCTGTCCCTACAACAGCATAATTCTATATACTTAAACATTGTTTATGTTTTCATGAAATGGTCAACAGATGGGATTAATTTTGAAATGGTGCAGATGTTTCCCAGAGTGCTCTATCTTGATGCAGGTTCGTTTGAAGATCAAATGGGGGGGGCATACAACCGGTTCCACTGGGAACATGTATCGCTCACTTTAGCCATCCTATTATGAATAGGAGTTGCTGCACGGGTGGGCACAGGAGCCACTGCCATTGTCCATGGGACACAACAAATGACCCAATTAGAAGCAGCAATAGAGCAAAACTAAGATATTAGAAACCCCCATCAGAGCTTTGCATGAATCTTTAACCTCTCTCTCTGAAGTTGTTTTACAGAAAAGTTGAGGGTTGGACCTCCTCTTTATTAGAGAAGGGGGCCTTTGTGATGCATTGAGGAAAGAATGTTGTTTTTATGCTGACCATACTGGAGTTGTAATAAAATCTATGAGTAAATTTAAAAGACACCTTGAAGAGCATCAACAAGAGAGAGAGGCCCAAAAAGGGTGGCTTGAGTCTTGGTTCACACACTCCTCCTGGTTAACTACGTTTTTATCAACCTGGCAGGTCCAATAATAATCCTCATATTATTGCTAACTATAAAACCCTGTTTGCTCAACCGTGTAATTTCTTTTCTCCAGGCTCAAATTGGACGAGTTAAACTTATGGTAATACCCCACTAGCAGACATAGAATGTGACACCCTCCAATGATCATTTTTATGATTAAAAGTAGCCAGAAGAAGAAGTGGGGAATTAAAGGTTAATAAAATAGGTACTTGTCACTTCTTATTTTTCTGTATGCTTAACAAAACACTGTTGAAATCTTGAGAAATGCTTGCAAATCTTGTTCCCAGAATGTTCTGTCCCCAACTGCGCAACTGCAGAATGTACTCCCTCACCCAGTTGCACGCAAACCACCCACTCGCCCTGACCCATCAATAAAATTCCCTCCCTGCCCTCTCCAGGGAAAGTATATAAGCTCTACTTAAGCTATTCTCAGGGCTATCTGCTCGATTCAAGTGATCTCTGAGCCCCAGCATGCTGGACACCAAAAAAACCCTTTGATGTTTCATGAGATAGTCTGTTGGTTGTCTCCTCCTCTGAAGCTCGCCCCACATTTACTTGGATGATTTAATGTAGAAGAGAACATCCAGTCAAAAAGGGATAGTCTATAGCATTAGGAAGATAGTCAGTACTTTTAGGAATAAGGGTGAGTATAGGAATTGGAAAAAAAAGTTCTTTAGCAATAGGGTTTCGATTAGAGAGTGAATGTAAATGTCAGCACAGGTGAAGAGTCAGTCACAATGATGAACTGGGGAAAATATGTAGGAAAGCAGATATCAATAGAGACATTACGAAAACAGGCAAAGTATAAAGTGAGTGATAGGATTAGATATTTTGAACAGGGTTGAGTTTACATATATAATCTTAGGAAGAAACAAATATGTAGTCACAAATAGGATTGACATTTGAGATCATTAGGCAAATTTCAGGTGGATGAATATTTCTCAGAATAATCTTGTGGATAGTTGATTATAAATCCACATACATAAACGTGAATGAATTTAGGTAGTGTATATAAGACACATATATTTCATATTTTGAAAAATCTGGAGAGTGTATATATATATATATATATATATACACAAAACACACACACAGACAAAAAAGTAGCAATATATATGTCAATCAAAATTCATTATAAAATATGCATCATCCAGAGATCTAAAAATATTAATTTTACTGAACATGGATTTATGTATAATGCTCTTCAACTAGCAAGCTCACCCATAGGTTGAATATCCAATTCCAACAAGTTTAGTAGGAGTGATCTCTTCTAACAATTTGTATCTGCCAAGTCAGCCACCTCACAAGAATGTACGTGTGGTACCAGGTAGGAATCTATATGTGCATATAAGAATACAGAGAAAGGGAGACAGGAATTCACATATTTGTTAACCTTAAAAATACATGGACAACTATTTCAACAACAAATCAACTAGATTCATGACTCCAACTCTGTATCATGCAAAAGGCAAGTCCAACAATACACCAGGCCTACTCTGAACTGCTTGTATTTCTATTCTGTTTGGGTTAGTTTTCTCCATCATATTAGAATTAGTAGTCAGAGTCTGGTCGGGTATGGGTTAGAGTCAGGGATTCAGTATTTTGAATGGAAAATAAAAAACTGAATCCAATGTGTATGCAAATATATGCTACAGAAAATTCTTCCCACTCTCCTCCAGAACAATGCCTTGACATTACCTTCGCCCCAAGTAAGACACAATTAGAGGAGAAGAGTTAGAAAATCTGTGAATACCTATCAGGAATGGAAAATGCTCCAGATTTCACATCTTTGGAGGTGGTAGAGGAGTTTCCAAAAGTAAGGGACAGGGTAAACACTCCACAAACATGGAGCTTTGCTGGCCTAAAGACTTTTTGAGAACCTGCCTTTGAGGTTGGGCACTTAAAATATATGTTGTTTTCATTAGCTTTAGCTTTATTTGTAGTGAGACAATCAAAGCTCGATCTGCTTCTATGTGACCTGGAGGACATGGTTATTTATTTTCCAATAAAAATGAGGCAGCAGTGCTGAATTCTCTCTTTGTAGGTAAACTGTGGCCACTGAGGGCTAAGTGTCTCCCCGTGTGGACTGTGACACAACTTGGTCATCCTCCAATTATCGTCGTGTTTTTTGCTGCTGCACTGGGAGTTTGGTATTTGCTTCATGAAATACAATGAGTTCAAATGGGAGACAGTGCTGAAGGGAGTTCTGTCAGCTGTGGTGGGCATGGTCTCCAGGAGAATGCACCAACCAGGGTTCTATCCCACGTAGCTTGCCCCCTTGACAATAGCAACATGATTCTGAACATTGCCCTAAAAACTCTCCATATAAAAATATGCCTTTACGTATATGGGTCTGATGGCTGCACCATGTCAGTCTCAAGCCATTTGGAAGCCAATGGAAGATCCACATGGCCCCACCACAGATGTTTTATCACTCACTTGCATAACACTTCTCTAGGCCCACTACTCACCAGGCTCCTACTTACTAGCATCTCTGTTCTACACCATTTTCATGAAACCCAGTCAATCAAGGCCCTGTCTGGTATATTCATGATCATCAACAGGACATCAAAGGTTCTCCAGTGACATCTGGTCATGGGAATTTTAAAAATTTCATGGTAATTATCTAGCAATTTTTCATGGATGAAGTTGGAGGCACTGTGGGTTTCAATTCATTCAGGAACCCTTAAAGGGTTAGGAAACTAATTTCAGGCAAAGCTCTGGAGTACTCTCACAAGCAAGGCTACCCAATGAGTGGCCAAAAAGTCACATGAAGCGAGGCCAATTGAGGTCTATAAAGCGAGGTCCATGTGGGTTTTGAATCTCTATAATGCATGCCAAGTCTTTCAGAATAAAATCATGTAATATCCTGGCTGAGATTCGCAGTGTTCTGTGGAAAGCCAACCTGTGCCTAGATCTCAGGTTCCAATGGCAACTTCATGCCTGGCCTCCTAAAATCCCAACACAATTCTTGGCAATACTTCTCTCAGGTCAGTTCCAGAACTCAGTCTATAAGGAGAATCACACCAGAGTTCAAGTCCAGGTGGACCCAGACAACTCTTCCAACCGCTACTCAAATGAAAACAATTAAAACCAGAATACTCCCTCATGGCCCTATTCTTCTTTCATATAGACACTAATCATAACCTCTTCCTGGAGTTTTCCATGAGTTGTGCAGCCCAAGAAAATGTCCAAAATAAGCTTCTTGCACCTCTTTTGCCTAACTTCAGCGTGGCCTGGGCACCCTTCCTGTGAACCTGGAGTGATCAAATAGGCCTGCCCTTAATACTGCTCCGCTTATCCAATTTGAGGCTCTCTGACTGTGGGGTGCAGATTCTTTATGTGAATTGGAGTCATGAGAAAAGCCAAGACAGTGTCCAAAATCAGCTCGCTTTTTCCTCATTTGCCTAAAGTCAGGGTGGCCTGGACACCGTTTCTGTGAACCAGGAGTGATCAAATAAGCCTGCCGTTAATACTTCTGTGTTTCTCCAATTTGAGGCCTACTGATTTCAGGTATCAATTTCTTATGTGATTTGGAGTTACTCGAAAACCCAAGCACCTCTGCAGGGAATTGAAGAACTCATTTGACCCAAAGAATCCCTATTCTCACTTGATGGAGTTCAGGAACCTAACAGAGGAAGGCAAGAGACTTCATCCATAATGAATGATTTTTTTGCCATTATGGTTTTGGATGCACACATGGGATCATTCTTTAGATGCATCAGGTGCTGAGAATCTAACTCAAAGCCACACACATGGCCAAGAGACTAATTCAGACACATCCCTTCCCAAAGCAATTAAGCAAAGAGCCACAGGTGATGCCATTCATTTCCATTTGAAAACTGTTTACTTCAGGCTTCACAAAGGGGTGGATTGAGGCAAAGAACTTCCTGACATTCAGTGAAAAACAACAATAAGTAAGCAAAAGGCCCAAAGCAGGGTTTCTCCACTGAGACTTTCCTGGTCACACTGATATCTGAGTTTTCTGAGATGCTCGCAATTCTCTTCAGCTATCCAGTACATGGCCATGTCACAGAGTTGGAGGTGGTACATATTTTGAACATAAATCCATGAGCCTATTCTAGAGAGTTGTCAGAATTCAGGAAGAAAACAGCAACTTAGAAAGATAGCAGGTGTTGCACATCGACAAGACAAGCTGCACTCCATTCATATATTGGGCAGGTTGAAATATGGGAATATTTACACTTGACAGGACACATCCATTAATGCATTCTCTTTTCCAATGTCTACAACAATGGACACAGTGGGATACACAGACATAGAAACACTCACCTTGTGAAACAACTTACTAGAAACTGTCCACTCCAAACCAAACCGCCTTTCCCATCTATTCTCAGAACATGAGACAAAACAATAAACCCACACACACTCCCACAAAGGCACCTCCTTCACCCAAGTAGGTCTGTGACTATCCAGAGTGTCCTCTGACTGGTGGGCCATACTGTGTTCCCCTGAAATGGTCTGTCTTCTCTCAGATCTGGTTTCCTTGGCCAACTCTTTGCAGTTGTCAGGAGCCAGTGGTGAACCACTATCTGCTTTCTCAGGAAAGGTCCATCTTCAGAGCTTTCCTGGCATTTGGCAATCCTCACATCATTAGGTACCAAGAAAACTGACTCTGTCCTTGGTAAATCCAAACAAGTGAGCCCACTGGGACTGGGACTGGGACTGCCTCTTGGTGCCTGGCTTTTTGGATACCAAGTTCAGACAGTTCCATCACCAAGGAAATGAGGTATGTCACTTTCTTTGGAACTGAATGAGGTCACTGCCTTGGCAACGACTTTGTCCTAACAGTTGCTTCCAAAGGTCCCATGAGATGGAGCCTTCCCCTACTTCCTGTGACACTTTCACAAGGTAGTATGGTATATCAACCATTGGCACCCAAGAACAGCTCTCCACACAGGCCTGGTTTGGTCCATCTTCTCTACAATAAGAAGAGAGAGGCTGATTCATACATATCCCTTCATCCTGACCAGGTTGTTTGCATTGGAAGATGATTTTTGCTCTCTCAGGTCCTTCATACCTGCCTACAACTTCTCCAGGTATCATTTCTGCATGGACCTTTGAAGTTCTCAGCAGGTGGAAGGTCCCCAAGTTTCCTGTATTGTAAAAACCACTCTGTCCCTGCTCTTCTGTAAAATGAGATTGAGGGAACAGAGTATGTTTAGGGTTAATAACAGGTTTGATTTGGGTTACGAATCATTCTGTGCGATGAATAATGCTATTGGGAACCTGCGATATTTACAAGAATATAGAGGTGAAATATAAGTATGAAAACAGAAATCTAGGTATGATTCGAAGCCCAGAAGGACATTGGGCCCTCGATTGGGATACTTAGCTTTGAATTATGCTCTGCAAAATTGTCTCAGATAATTCGATATACAATGGCATAGGACATTTTATTGAATGTAGAAGAGAACATCCAGTCAAAAAGGGATAGTCGGTAGGATTAGGAAGATAGTCGGTAGGTTTAGAAAGAAGAGTGAGTATAGGATTTGGACCAAAAGTTCTTTAGCAATAGGGTTTCGATTATAGAGTGAATGTAAATGTCAGCACATATGAAGTGTCAGTCACTAGGATCAACTTGGGAGAATTTGTTGAAAAGCAGATATCAATAGAAACATTATGAAATCAGGCAAAGTATAAAGTGAGTGATAGGATTAGACATTTCCAACAGGGTTGAGTTTGAATATATAAATTAGGAAGAAACAAATATGTAGTCACCAATAGGATTGACAATTGACAGCATTAGGCAACCTGGACATGGATGTTTTTAGTAATTCATGTACACTTTACATTTAGGCTTTGGTACAATCATAAATGTGACCTTTACATTTTTTTGTCCAGAATATTACTTTGATAAAATGTATATGTACATCAGGTGACATGAGTATGTCTTCCAACATTTCTGCAAGCAATATATTGAAGATGTAAAATTAGAATCGGGGGTACAAAGAGGTGTACCCTGTGTCTATGAATATAGAGATAAAGAATGAATAGACCGTAATGTGAATGAATAATATAACTTTTTTCAACTTTAAAAAATGAATTGATCTAATATCTGAAAAATTACAGGAAATCGTATATTGATATACAATCATTCATTCCAAGCAGTTATACATCTAATGGTAATATTCGTGTTTTGGTTTATCATGAAGAGTGTGTGAGTTTTGCTTCAAAAGTGACTATGGAAATAATGTGTTTGGAAAGAAGACTCATGAAAATACCAGTAAAGAAACCTTGACAATACATGTGTTCTGAAGCAAAAAGTGATTAAATTTGAAACAAATGCCTACAAATTTGTGAACTTGTGGATGAAATGTATATCCTATGATGTGCAAAAACTGAAGAAATAATAATGTAAAAGTGTCGAATACAAATGAATAAAGAATTACATATCATGTCCCATTGGAATCTACTTGCATTGATGTTAGACTGGGTCAGTTACTGTAGAATAATTAGGATTTGTATGCATCATTCCCTGAAGTTAGTTTTCAGTACTAGGAAACAAATATGTACTTCAGGTGGATGAATATTTCTGAATATTTTTAATCAACTTTTCACAAGAATAATCTTGTGAAAAGTTGATTAAAAATCCACATACATGAACATAAATGAATTTAGAGAGTGTATATTTGACACATATATTTCATATTTTGAAAAATCTGGAGAGTGTACACACACACACACACAAACACACACACAAAACACTCACAGACATTAAAAAGTAGCAATATAAATGCCAATCGAAATTCATCAGTAAATATATATCATCCACAGATGCAAAAATATTTATTTTACTGAACATGAGTTTACGTATAATGTTGTTCTACTAGGACGCTCCTTATAGGTTGAATTTTCAGTTCCAACAGCATTTAGGAGGAGTGATCTCTTCTCACAATTTGTATCTGCCAAGTCAGCCACCTCACAAAGATGTACGTGTGATACCTGGTAGGATTCTATATATGCATATAAATATACAAGTGTGAATAGGCTAAAGAGAAAGGGAAACATGAATTCTCATATTTGTTAACTTTAAAAACACATGGAGATCTTTTTCTATTAAACATTGACTAGATTTATAACTCCTACCTTGTATAATGCAAAATGCAAGTCCAACTATACAACATGCCTCCAATGAACTGCTTGTATTTCTATAGGTTTGTGTTATTTTTCTCTATCATATTAGGATGAGTTGTCTGACTCTAGTATGTATGGGTTAGTGTCAGGGATTCAGTATTTCAAAAGGAAAATTGGAAATTGAATCCAATTTGTATGCAAATATATGCTACACAAATATCCTCCCACTCTCATCCAGAACAATGCCTTGAAATTTCCTTCACCCCAAGTAAGACACAGTTAGAGGAGAATAGATAGAAAATCAGTGAATACATATCTGGAATGGAAAATGCTCAGGAGTTCACAACCTTGGAGGTTGTAGAGGAGTTTCCAAAAGTAAGGGACAGGGTAAACACTCCACAAACATGGAGCTCTGCTGGCCTAAAAACTTTTAGAGCAACTGCCTCTGAGTTTGGGAACGTGAAAAATATGTTGTTGTCAGGAGAATTGGCTTCCTTTGTAGTGAGACCATCAAAGCTGGGTCTGCCTCTATGTGATGTGGAGGACATGGTATCTTATTTTCCAATGAACATGAGGTAGCAGTGTTGATTTTCTTCTTTTTAGGT
This sequence comes from Callospermophilus lateralis, assembly GCF_048772815.1. Taxonomy (NCBI): domain Eukaryota; kingdom Metazoa; phylum Chordata; class Mammalia; order Rodentia; family Sciuridae; genus Callospermophilus; species Callospermophilus lateralis. The sequence goes on from NW_027513159.1 coordinate 128,984, forward strand.
AAACTGTGGCCTCTGGGGGCTAAGTGTCTCCCCGTTGGACTGTGAAGCCATTTGGTCCTCCTCCACTTTTTGTGGGGTTTTTGCTGCTGAACTGGGAGTTTGGTATTTGCTTCATGAAATTCAAGGAGTTCAACTGAGACACAGTGCTGGAGGGAGTTCTGTCATGTGTGGTGGTTCAGAGTCTGCAGAAGAATGCACCAACCACGCTTCTATCCCTCAAAGCTTGCCACATTGCATCCTTGTCCATAGCAACCTGATTCTGAACATTGCCCTGAATCCTCTCCATATAACAAGATGCCTTTAATTACAAGGGTCTGCTGGCTGCTTCATGTAATCCACAAGCCATTTGGAAGTCAATGGAAGATCCACATTGCTCCAACACAGATGTTTTATCACACTCCTGCCCACCACAGCTCTAGGCCCACTTCTCAGCAGGCTGCAACTTTCTGGCACCTCTGTTCTACACAATTTTCATAAAACCCAGTCAAGCAAGGCACTGTCTGGTACATCCATGATCAGCAACAGGACATCCAAAGATTCTCCAGTGCCACCTGGTCATGGGAATTTCAAAAATTTCATGGTATTTATTTAGACATTTTTCAAGGATGAAGTTGGAGGCACTGTGGGTTTCAATTCATTCAAGAACCAGTAAATGGTGAGCAAGATTATTTCAATGAAAGCTCTGGAGAACCCTCACAGGCAAGGCTTCCCAAAGAATGGCCAAAAGGTCACATTAAGCCAGGCCCATTAAGGTCTACAATATGAGGTCCATGTGTGTTTTCACTCTCAACTATGTCTGCCAAGTCTTTCGAATGAAATCATGTGTTATCTTGGCTGAAATTCCCAGTGCTCTGTGGAAAGCCACTCTGGGGCTAGATCTCAGTTTCCAAGGGTGACTCTCATACATCGCCTCTTAAATCACAGCACAATACATGGCAATACTTCTCTGAGATCAGTTCCTGAACTCAGTCTATAAGGGGAATCACACCAGAGTTCAAGCCCAGGTAGACCTTGTTATGTCTTCCAAGTGTCACACAAATATCCACAATTAAATCCAAAACACTTCCACATCGCACTCATCTTCTTCCATTTACACAATCATCATAATCTCTGGCTGGAGGTTTCCATGAGGGGTGCAGCCCAAGACAGTGTCCAATATAACCTCCCTTGCCCCTCATTTGCCTAAAATAAGGGTGGCCAGGACATCCTTCCAGTGAACCAAGAGTGATCAAATAGGCCTGCCATTAATATGGCACTGCTTCTCCAATTTGAGGCCTACTGACTGTGTGTTTTAGATTCTTTATGTGAATTGGAGTCTTGAGAAAAACCAAGCACTTATGGGCTAGCCTCTGCAGGGTTTTGAGGAACACATTTGAACCAAATTATCACTATTCTCACATGATGGATGACAGGAACCTTACAGAGGAATGCGAGAGACTTCATCCACACTGACTGCTCTTTTGTCCATTTTGGTTTTGGATGCACACATGGGATCCTTCTTTAGATCCATCAGGTGCTGAGAATCTAAGCCACAGTCTCACACAGGGCCAAAAGGCTGATTCAGACACATCCCTTTCCAAAGCAATTAAGCAAAGAGCCACAGGTGATGCCCTTTCATTTCCATTTGAAAACTGTTTCTTTAGGCTCTACAATGGTGTGGCCTGAGGCAAAGACCTTCCTGACATTCAGGGCATCAGAACAATTGGTGAGCAAAAGGCCCAAAGCAGGGTTTCTTCACTTAGAATTTCCTGGTCAAACTAATATCTGAGTTTTCTGAGATGCTCCCATTTCTTTCAGCTATCCAGTACATGGCCATGTCACAGAGCTTGGAGGTGGTACATATTTTGGACAAAAAACCATGAGCCTATTCCGGAGAGTGGCCAGAATTCAGGAAGAAAAGAGGAACTTAGGAAGATTGTTGGAGTTGTCCACCCATAAGTCAAGCCGCAGTCCATTCATAAATTGGGCAAGTTGAGTCTAGACAGGACACATCCAATGATTCATTCTCTTTTCTAATATGTAAAACCACGGACACAGTGGGATACACAGACAAAGAAACACTGGCCTTGTCAAACGACTTACCAGAAACAGTTCACTCCAAACCAAACAAACCGCCTTTCCTACCTATTCTCAGAACATGAGACAAAATCTCAAACCCACACCCACACACACAAAGGAAGCTCCTTCCCCAAGTAGGTCTGTGACTATTGGGAGTGTCTTCTGACTGGTGGGCCAAACTATGTTCTGATGAAATCGCCTGTCCTGTGTCAGATATGGTCTCGTTGGCCAAATCTGTGAAGTTGTCACTAGCCAGCGGTGAGCCACTACCTGCTGTCTCAGGTAAGGCCCCTCTTCAGAGCTTTCCTGACATTTGTTCATCCTCACCTCAGTAGGTACCAAGAAAGACTGACTCTGTCCTTGGTAAATCCAAAAAATAAGACCACTGGGACTGGGACTGAGACTGGCTCTGAGTGCCTGGCTGCCCGGATTCCAAGTTCAGAGAGTTCCATCACCAAGGAAGTGAGGTGAGATTACTTCCTTCAGGAATTCTTTGAGGTCATTGCCTTGGCAACCACTTTGTCCTATGAGATGGAGGCTGCCCTTACTTCCTGTGACACTTTTACAAGTTAGAATGGTATATCAACCATAGGCACCCAGGAACAGCTCTCCACACATGCCTGGTTTGGTCTATCTTGTGTACATTAACAAGAGAGAGGCTTATTCAGACACAACCCTTCATCCTGGAAAGGTTGTTTGCGATGGAAGATGACATTTGCTCTCTCAGGTCCTTCAGAGATGCCTACATCTTCTCCAGGGATCAAATTTGCATGGACATTTGAGGTTCTCAGCAGGAGGAAGATACCCTACATTCCTGTATTGTAAGACAAACTCTGTCCCTGCTCTTCTGCAAAGTTAGATTGAGGGAAGAGTGTATGGTTAGGGTTAATAACATGTTTGATTTGGGTTACGAATCATTGCGAAGGATGATTAATAGTATTGGGAACCTGCGATATTTATAAGATTATAGAGGTGAAATATAAGTATGGAAACAGAAATCTAGGTAAGATTTGAAGCCCAGAAGGGCATTAGGCCCTTGATTGGGATACTTAGCTTATAATTACGTTCTGCGCAGATGTCTCAGATAAATCGATAATCAATGGCATAGGACCTTACACCTTGGAAGATTGATTTTAGAAGAGAACATCCACTCAAATTGAGATAGTCGGTGGGATTAGGAAGGTAGTCAGTAGGTTTAGGAAATAGAGTGAGTATAGGACATGGAGCAAAAGTTCTGTAGCAATAGTGTTTTGGTTATAGAGTGAATGTAAATTTCAGCACATGTGAAGAGTCATTCACAATGATTAACTGGGGAAAATATGTAGAAAGGAAAATATCAATACAGACCTTACGAAATTAGGCAATTATACAGTGAGTGATAGGATTAGACATTTTCAATAGGGTTGAGATTGAATACATAATCTTAGGAAGAAACAAATATGTCGTCACCAATAGGAATGACATTTGAAAGCATTAGGCAACCAGGACATTTATCGTTTTAGTAATCCATGTTCACTTTCCATTTAGTATTTGGTACAATCATAAGTGTGATTTTTGCATTTTGTGCCCAGAAAAATATTGTGATCAAATGTATATGTAGATCATAAGACATGAGTATTTCTTCCACGATTACTGGGAGCAATATTTGAAGACATATAAATTAGTATTGGGGGTACAAAGTGGTGTACCCTGTGTCTATGAATATAGAGATAATGCATGAATAGACCATACTGTGAATAAATATTATAACTGGTTCCACTTTAAATAATGGATTGAATTGATATCTGAAAATATATAGGAAATCATATATTGACATACAATCATTCACTCCAACCAGTTATATATCTAATGGTAATCTTAGGGTTATTGTTTATCATGAAGTGTGTGTGAGTTTTGTTTCAAAAGTGATTATGGAAATCGAAAATAATATGTTTGGAAAAAAGTCTCATGAAAAGACCAGTCAAGAAATATGGAGGAATCCATGTGTTCTGAAGCAGGAAGTGATTGAAAGTGAAACAAATGCCTATAAATTTTCTAAATTGTGAATGAAATATATATCCTGTTATGTGCATAAACTGTTGAAATAGTAATGTATCAGTGTTGAATAAAAGTGAAAGTCAAAATACACATCATGTCCAATAGGAATCTACTTGCATTGATGTTAAACTGGGTCAGTTACTGTAGAAATATTAGAATTGTGTGCATTATGCACCAAAGATAGTTTTTTTTTATTTTTATTTATGGTTGTTCAAAACATTACATAGTTCTTGATATATCATATTTCACACTTTGATTCAAGTGGGTTATGAACTCCCATTTTTACCCTGTATACAGATTGCAGAATCACATCAGTTACACATCCATTGATTCACATATTGCCATACTAGTGTCTGTTGTATTCTGCTGACTTTCCTATCCTCTACTATCCCCCCTATCCTCCCTGCCCCTCCCCACTTCTCTCTCTACTCCCTCTACTGTAATAAATTTCTCCCCCTTGTATTATTTTTCCCTTTCCCCTCAATTCCTCTTGTTTGTAATTTTGTATAACCCAGAGTGTCTCCTTCCAATTCCATGCAATTTCCCTTCTCCCTCCCTTCCACCTCTCATCCCTGTTTAATGTTAATCATCTTGTCATGCTCTTTGTCCCTATCTGTTCTTAGTTACTCTCCTTATATCAAAGATGACATTTGGCATTTGTTTTACAGGAATTGTGTAGCTTCACTAAGCATAATCCAGTCTAATGCCATCCATTTTCCTGCAAATTCTGTGATTTTTTCATTTTTCAATGCAGAGTAATAATCCATTGTGTGTTAATGCCACATTTTTTTTAATTCATTATTCTATTGAAGGGCATCTAAGTTGGTTCCACAGTCTTGCTGTTGTGAATTGTGCTGCTATGAACATCGATGTAGCAGTGTCCCTGTAGCATGCTCTTTTTAGGTCTTTAGTGAATAGACCAAGAAGGGGAATAGCTGGGTCAAATGGTGCTTCCATTCCCAGCTTTCCAAGAAATCTCCATACTGCTTTCCCAATTGGCTGCACCAATTTGCAGTCCCACCAGCAATGTACAAGTGTACCTCTTTTCCCACATCCTTGCCAGCACTTCTTGTTGTTTGACTTTATAATGGCTGCCAATCTTACTGGAGTGAGATGGTATCTTAGGGTGGTTTTAATTTGCATTTCTCTGACTGCTGGAGATGGTGAGCATTTTTTCATGTACTTATTGATTGATTGTATGTCCTCATCTGAGAAGTGTCTGTTGAGGTCCTTGGACCATTTGTTGATTGGGTTATTTGTTATCTTATTGTCTAATTTTTTAAGTTCTTTGTATACTCTGGATATTAGGGCTCTCTCTGAAGTGTGAGTAGTAAAGATTTCTTCCCAGGATGTAGGCTCCATATTTACCTCTCTTATTGTTTCTTTTGCTGAGAAAAAACTTTTTTAGTTGAGTAAGTCCCATTTGTTGATTCTAGTTATTAACTCTTGTACTATGGGTGTCCTATTGAGGAATCTGTAGCCCGACCCCACAGTATGTACATCGTAACCAAATTTTTCTTCTATCAGACAGTGTGTCTCTGATTTGATATCAAGCTCCTTGATCCATTTTGAGTTAACTTTTGTGCATGGCGAGAGAAAGGGATTCAGTTTCATTTTGTTACATATGGATTTTCAGTTTTCCCAACATCATTTGTTGAAGATGCTATCCTTCCTCCATTGCATGCTTTTAGCCCCTTTATCAAATATAAGATAGTTGTAGTTTTGTGGATTGGTTTCTGTGTCCTCTATTCTGTACCATTGGTCCACCTGCCTTTTTCGGTACCAGTACCATGCTATTTTTGTTACTATTGCTCTGTAGTATAGTTTGAAGTCTGGTATCGCTATACCACCTGATTCACACTTCCTGCTTAGCATTGTTTTGCAATTCTGGGTCTTTTATTTTTTCATATGAATTTCATGATTGCTTTCTCTATTTCTACAAGAAATGCCTTTGGGATTTTGATTGGCATTGGATTAACCCTATAGAGAACTTTTGGTAATATCGCCATTTTGATGATGTTAGTTCTGCCTATCCATGAACAGGGTATATTTTTACATCTTCTAAGATCTTCTTCTATTTCTCTCTTTAGGGTTCTGTAGTTTTCATTGTATAAGACTTTCACCTCTTTTGTTAGGTTGATTCCCATTTTTTTTTTTTTTTAGGATATTGTCAATGGAGTGGTTGTCCTCATTTCCATTTCAGAGGATTTGTCGCTGATATACAGGAATGCATTTGATTTATGCGTGTTGATTTTATATCCTGCCACTTTGCTGAATTCATTTATTAGCTCTATTAGTTTCTTTGTAGACCCTTTTGGGTCTGCTAGGTATAGAATCATGTCATCTGCAATAGTGATAATTTAAGTTATTCTTTTCCTATTTATATGCCTTTAATTTCTTTCATCTGTCTAATTGCTCTGGCCAGTCTTTTGAGAACTATATTGAACAGAAGTGGTGAAAGCGGGCATCCCTGTCTTGTTCCAGATTTTGGAGGGAATGTCTTCAATTTTTCTCCATTAAGAATGACGCTAGCCTGCGGTTTAGCATAGATTGTTTTTACAATATTGAGGAATGTTCCTGTTATTCCTAGTTTTTCGAGAGTTTTGAACATAAAGGGATGCTGTACTTTGTCGAATGCTTTTTCTGCATCTATCTAGATGATAATATGGTTTTTATTTTTAAGTCTATTGATGTGGTGAATAACACTTATTGATTTTCGTATATTGAACCCTCCTTGCATCCCAGGGATGAATCCTACTTGATCATGGTCCACATTTTTTTGATATGTTTTTGTAACTGATTCTCCAGAATTTAATTTAAGATTTTTGCATTTAGGTTCATTAGAGATATCGGTCTTTAGTCTTCTTTCTTTGAAGTGTCTATCTGGTGAAGGAATCAGAGTGATATTGTCCTCGTAGAATGAATTTGGAAGATCTCCCTCTTTTTCAATTTTCTGAAATAGCTTGAAAAGTATTGGTATTAGTTCATATTTAAAGGTTTTGTAAAAGTCTGATGTATACCCATACGGTCCTGGGATTTTCTTAGTTGGTAGTCTTTGGATGGTTTCTTTTATTTCCTCAATTGATATTGGTATGTTTAGGTTGTCTATATCCTCCTAACTCACTCTGGTCAGATCATATGACTTAAGAAATATTTTGATGCCTTCACTATCTTCTATTATTTTGGAGTATAAGGATTCAAAGTAATTTCTGATTATCTTCTGTATTTCTGAAATATCTGTTGTGATATTGCCTTTTTCATCCCATATGATAGTAATTTCAGTTCTCTCTCCTCTTCATTAGCATGGCTAGGGGTCTGTCCATTTTATTTATTTTTTCAACGAACCAACTTTTAGTTTTGTCAATTTTTTCAATTGTTTCTTTTGTTTCGATTTCATTGATTTCTGCTCTGATTTTAATTATTTCTTTCCTTCTACTTCTTTTGCTGTTGTTTGCTCTTGTTTTTCTAAGATTTTGAGATGAAGTATGAGATCATTTATTTGTTGTTTTTTTCTTTTTCTAAGGAATGAACTCCAAGCAATGAATTTTCCTCTTAGAACTGCTTTCAATGTGTCCCATAGATTCCGATATATTGTGTCTGTGTTTTCATTTTTCTCTAAGAATTTTTTATTTTCCTCCTTGATGTCTTCTATAACCCATTGATCATTCAGTAACCTATTGTTCATTCTCCAAATGATGCATGGTTTTTCCTTCCTTCTTTTATCATTGATTTTTAGTTTCATTCCATTATGATAAGATAAGATGCATGGTATTATCTCTACTCCTTTAATTTGTCTAAGAGTTGCCCTGTGACATAATATATGATCTATTTTTGAGAAGGATCCATGTGCTGCTGAGGAAAAATGTAACTGCTTGATGTTGGGTCGTATATTCTATATATGTCAATTAAGTCTAGGTTATTAATTGTGTTATTGAGTTCTATAGTTTCCTATTTCAACTTTTGTTTGGAAGTCCTGTCCAGTGGTGAGAGAGCTGTGTTGAAGTCTCCCATGATTATTGTATGGTGGTCTATTAGACTCTTGAACTTGAGAAAAGTTTGTTTGATGAACATAGCTGCACCATTGTTTGGGGCATACATATTTATGATTGTTATGTCTTGCTGGTGTATGGTTCTCTTGAACAGTATGTAGTGTCCCTCTTTATCCCTTTTGATTAACTTTGGCTTGAAATCTATTTTATTTGATATGAGTATGGACACTCCTGCTTTTTTCCGAAGTCCATATGAGTGATATGATTTTTTCCAAACTTTCACCTTCAGTGTATGTATGTCTTTTTCTTATCAAATGCGTCTCCGGTAGGCAGCATATTATTGGGTCTTGTTTTGTGATCCATTCTACTGGCCTGTGTCTGTTAATTGGTGAGTTTAAGCCATTAACATTTACAGTTATTATTGAGATAAGGGTTGTTCTTCCAGCCATATTTGTTTATTTATGTTATTAAACATGGATTGTTTTCCTCTTTGATTATTTCCCCCCTTTAATGTCCTACCTCCCACTGTTGGTTTTCATTATTTTCCAATTACTCTTCCTGTAATATTTTGCCAAGGATGTTTTGAAGAGATGGTTTTCTAGCTACAAATTCTTTTAACTTTTGCTTATCATGGAAAGTTTTAATTTCATCTTCCATCCTGAAGCTTAATTTTGCTGGATACACAGTACATGGTTGGAACCCATTTTCTTTCTGTGATTGAAAAATGTCATTCCAGGATCTTCTAGCTTTCAGAGTCTTTGTTGAAAGATCAGCTGTTATCCTGATTGGTTTACCCCTAAATGTAATCTGCTTCCTTTCTCTTGTAGATTTTAAAATTCTCTCCTTAGTCTGTATGTTGGGCATCTTCATTATAATGTGTCTAGGTGTGGATCTCTTATGATTTTTCACATTCGTCGTCCTGTAGGCTTTTAGAATGTGGGAGTCTGTCTCATTCTTCAAGTCTGGGAAGTTTTCTCATATTATTTCATTGAATAGATTGCTCATTCCTTTGGTTTGGACCTCTATACCTTCCTGTATCCCAATGACTCTTAAGTTTGGTCTCTTTATTTTATCCCATATTTCTTGGATGTTCTGTTCATGGTTTCTTAACAGTTTGGCTGAGCTGTCTATGTTCTTTTCAAGTTGAAATACTTTGTCTTCATTGTCTGATGTTCTATCTTATAAGTGTTCTACTCTGATAGTAGTATTCTCAATTGAGTTTTTAAGATGGTTTATTGCTTCCTGCATTTCTAGGATTTCTGTTTGTTATTTTTTACAACCTCTATCTCCCTGTATAGTTGATCTTTTGCTTCTTGGTTTTGTTTATGTAATTCATTGTTGAAGTGATCTTTCATTGTCTGATTTTGCTGTCTAATGTCTTCCTTGAGACTCCAGATCATCTGAAGAATGTATATCCTGAGTTCTTTATCTGACATTCCATCTGCTGCAGCTATTACCTCTTCTAAAGTTGTGTTGACCTGCATTGCTTGTGGTTCTTTTTTCCTTTTCTTTTCATACTGCTCGCGTTTCTTTCTGCTTGGTGAAACTGTTGTGATTTTGAAATTTTCCCCCTATATATTTATATTGCTCTTGTATATTTGAAAAGTCTTCATTGCAGGGGCAGGGGTGGCTGTGCTGTTCCACCAATTGGGGTGATATATCTACCACGCTGATGGGCCGCTAGGCCTGTTATTCTGATCGGTCGCAGGTCTGCTTACCATGCAGGCGCAGGAGGCTGCTCTCCTCTGCCCCTCCTCCAATTGGTGTGACGTGTCTACCACGCCCGTGGACCCCTGCGGTGTTCTGCCGATCGGTCGCAGGTCTGCCTACCTTGCTTGCGTGGGCGGCGGCTCTGCTCTACCCCTACCCCAATTGGGGTGACGTGACTACCACGCCAGTGGGCCGCTGGGCCTGGTCTGCCGGTTGGTCGCAGGTCAGGATACCTTGTGAGCACGGGCTACAGATCTGTTCTGCCCCTACTCCAAATGGGGTAAAGTGTCTGCCGCGCCAGCAGGCCGCTGGGCCTCTTCTTCTGGTCAGGTGCAGGTCTGCTACCTTGCAGGCGCGGGTGGTGGCTCTGCTCTGCCCCTACTCCAATTGGTGTGTCGTGACTACCATGCCTGCAGGTTGCTGGGCCTGTTCTGGGCATGGGCAAAGGCTCTGCTCTGCCCCTACTCCTATTGGGGTAATGTGACTACCATGCCGGTGACCCACTGGGATTGTACTAGGCACGGGAGAAGGCTCTGCTCTGCAACAACTCCAATTGGGGTGATGTGACTACCACACCTGTGGGTCGCTGGGCCTGTTCTGGGCCCGGGTAGCAGCTCTGTTCTGCCTCTACTCCAATTGGGTTGACGTGACTACCATGCAGGTGTGTCACTGGGTCTGTTCCAGGTGCGGGCAGCTGCTCTGCTCTGCCCCTCTGGCTTGATGACAAAGTGAGAGAGACCCGGGTGTTTGTGACTCACTTTCTTCACCAGGAGACCAACTGTTTCTGTCACTGCTGGTATCAATGAAGTTATCTCCTCTGCTGCTTTCTGATGACATCAGAAATTTGTCATGTTGGTATCCCATGTGAAAGGCAGCATTTTGTTCCCTTTTCTGGGTGACCAAAGCAATGGGTGAGTCCTGACCGGCCCTCACAAGCCGCGTCTCAATCCTGTTGCCACTGCCTATGAAGGCTCGGTTGATATTTACCTCCACAGTATTCAGCAAGACCCGGAACGAGAAGCAGTTTCCGCGGGTTCTTTAGCCCTGGGCCAGATCAGTTCCGAGAGGCGGAATTCGGCCGCTCTGGGCTTGGTGTATGTTCTAATAGGAGCAGGCTCCAAGACGGAGTTTCTGCAGGTTCTTTGGCACTGAGCCTGAGTAATTTGTCTGTGACACAAAGGTGAATGGCATCCTGAAATTACCTGTTCTATAGGTGAATGAGCTTCGATCAGTCGAAAACAGGGATGGTGACATCAGCTCTCCAAGATGGTGGCCGCTGGCTTCCTCTGTGGTCTGACCGGTGTGGAGAACCGAATTGGACCGCATCCTTTCCCGTCTCAAACCCAGAATTCAGCACTTAGCACAGTGATTGCATACCTGTCAGGAGCCCACAGAATCCACACCGCTGTATATTTGCATTGCTATCTCTTCGTTTCCCAGTGCACGCCGCAGACTCTAGCCGCAGACCGATTTCCTGAATAAACAGCATGACCCTCTATGCGGACAAATCACTCGTGTTTGAGCCCACGTAGCTGATCCTCGTGAGATGGAAATATGTCGACTAGGTTTTGGAGCACCCCAATTTTGCTGGAAATTTCTAACAAGATAGGTTTTAGCCATTATAACTCGTCATTCTCCCGCACAGTGACGCGGTACATGGGGATGATGCACTCCCTTCACCACCATCATATGATCCCCCAAAGTTAGTTTTCAGTACTAAGAAACAAATATGTATTTCTGGTGGATGAATAATTCTGAGAATATTCTTGTGAAAACTTGATTATTAATCCAAATACATGAATATGAGTGAATTTAGGGAGTGTATAATAAGAAAAATATACTTCATATTTTGAAAAATCTGGAGAGTGAATATATATATATATATATATATATATATATATATATATATATACACACACACACACACACACACATACACACACAGACATTAAAAAGTAGCATTATGTATGCCAATCGAAATTCACCACGAAGTAATATATCATCCACAGATCCAAAAATATTCATTTTAATGAACATGGATTTATGTTGTTCAAATAAGAAGCTCACTCATATGTTGAATTTTCAGTTCCAACAGCATTTAGTAGGAGTGATCTCTTCTCACAATTTGCATCTGCCAAGCCAGCCACCTCACAAAATGTACGAGTGATACCAGGTAGAATTCTATATGTGCATATAAAAATACATGTGATGAATAGGCTACAGAGATAGGGAGACAGTTATTCACATGTTTGTTAACTTTTAAAACACATGGAGAACTATTTCAATTAAAATTCGCTAGATTTATAACACCTACCATTTATCATACGAAAGGCAAGTCCAACTATACACCATGCCTCCTGTGAACCTCTTGTATTTCTATTCTGTTTGGGTTATTTTTCTCCACCATATTAGGATTAAAAGTCAAAGTCTAGTAGGGTATGTGTTAGTGTCAGGGATTCAGTATTTCGAATGGAAAATTGGAAAATGTATCAAATGTGTATGCAAATATGTGCTACACAAAAATCTTCCCACCCTCATTCAGCACAATGCCTTGACATTACCTTCGCCCCACATAAGACACAATTAGAGGAGAAGAGTTAGAAAATCTGTGAATACATATGTGTAATGAAAAATGCTCAGGAGTTCACAAATTTGCAGGTTGTAGAGGAGTTTCCAAAAGTAAGGGACAGGGTAAAAACTCCACAAACATGAAGTTCTGCCAGCCTAACATCTGGAGAAACTGCCTCTGAGGTTGGGCAATGAAATATATGCTGTTGTCAGGAGCATTAGCTTCATTTGTTGTGAGACCATCATAGCTGAGTCTTCATCTATGTGATCTGGATGACATAGATTCTTATTTTCCAATGAACATGAGGCAGCAGTGCTGAATTTTCTATTTGTAGGTAACCTGTGGCCACTGGGGTCTAAGTGTCTCCCCTTGTGGACTGTAATTCCATTTGGTCATCCTCCACTATTCGTGGTATTTCTTGCTGCTGCACTGGGAGATTGGTGTTTGCTTCATGAAATACAAGGATTTCAAATGGGACACAGTGCTGAAGTAAGTTCTGTCAAGTGTGGTGGGTCAGGTTCGTCAGGAGAATGCACCAACCAGGCTTCTATCCCACATAGCTTGCCCCATTGACCATAGCAACCTGATTCTGAACATTGCCCTAAAACCTCTCCATATAACAATATGCTTTTACATATAAGGGTCTACTGGCTGCAAAATGTCAGTCACAATCCATTTGGAAGCCAATGGCAGATCCAAATGCCCCCACCACAGATGTTTTATTACACACCTGCCAACCACTACTCTAGTACAACTACTCAGCAGGATCCAACTTACTGGCATCTCTGTTCAACACCATTTTCATAAAACCCAGTCAATCAAGGCACTGTCTTGTATACTCATGATCAGCAACAGGACATCCAAATATTCTCCAGTGCTACCCGGTCATGGGAATTTCAAAAATTTCATGGTATTGATATAGCCAATTTTCAAGGATGAAGTTGGAGGCACTGTGAATTTTAATTCACTCAGAAACCATTAAATGGTGAGGAAGCTCATTTCAATGAAAACTCTGGAGAATTCTTACAGGCAAGGCTTCCAAAAGTGGCGAAAAGTCAGATTAAGCCAGGCCCCTTGAGGTCTACAATGTATGGTCCATGTGTGTTTCGACTCTCAAATATGGCTGCCAAGTCTTTAAGAATAATATCATGTGATATCCTGGCTGAGATTCCCTGTGCTCTGTGGAAAGTCAACTTGGGCCTAGATGTCACTTTCCAAGGGCAACTCTCATGCATGGCCATCTAAAATTCCAACACAATTCCTGGCAATAATTCTCTGAGATCAGTAAAAGAACTCAGTCTCTAAGGGGAATCACACCAAAGTGCAAGCCTAGATGGACCCAGAGATCTCTTCCAACCGCCAGACAAATATCCACAATTTAAACCAAACACTCTCACATGGCCCTCATCTTCTTCCATATAGACACTCATCATATTCTCTGGCTGGAGGTTTCCATAAGGGACGCAGCCCATGACAGTGTCCAAAATAAGCTCCGTGCCCCTCATTTGCCTAAAGTCAGGGTGGCCTGGACTCTCTTCCTGTGAACCAGTAGTGATCAAATAGGCCTGCCTTTAATATTGCTTGGCTTCTCCAACTTGAGGCCTTCTAGCTTTGGGGTTTAGATTCTTTAAGTGAATTGGAGTCATGAAAATCAAACACCTATGGCCTAGCCTCTGCAGGGCTTTGAAGAACTCATTTGACCCAAAGGATCCCTATTCTCACTTGATGGATATCAGGAACCTACCAGAGGAAGGCAAGAGAGTTCATCAACAATATCTGATCTTTTTGCCATTTTGGTTTTGGATGCATGCATGGGATCTATCTTTAGATCCATCAGGTGCTGAGAATCTAAGCCACAGCCTCACACAGGGCCAACAGGCTGATTCAGACATATCCCAATCCTAAGCAATTAAGCAAAGAGTCACAGGTGATTCCCATTCATTTCCATTTGAAAACAGTTTTCTTCAGGGTTCACAAAGTGGTGGCTTGAGGCAAAAAACTTCCTGACATTCAACAGAACAATAGGTAAGCAAAAGGAACAAAGAGGGGTTTCTCCACTGAGACTTTCCTGGTCAACAGATATTTGAGATTTCTGAGATGCTAGCCATTTCTTTCAGCTATCCAGTACATAGCCATGTCACAGATCTTGGAGGTACAAATCTTGGACACAAAACCACGATACTATTCTGGAGAGTGGCCAGAATTGAGAAAGAAAACAGGAAATTAGGAAGCTTGTAGGTGTTGCCCATCCATAAGGCAAGCCAGAGTCCACTCATGAATTGGGCAGGATGAATGCTGGGAAGCTTTCTACTAGACAGGACACATCCATTGATGCATTGTCTTTTCTAATGTCTACAACAATGGACTCAGTGGGATACACACACATAGAAACACTCGCCTTGTCAAAGGACTTAATAGAAATATTCCACTCCATACCAAACAAACCGCCTTTCCTACCTATTCTCAGAACATGAGACAAAACCACAAACTCACACCCACACCCAAAAAGGCACCTCCTTCCCCCTAGTAGGTCTGTGACTCCCTGGAGTGTCGTCTGACTGGTGGGCCATTCTATGTTCTTCCAAAATGACCTCTCCTGTCTCAGATCATGTCTGCTTGGCCAACTCTGTGAAGTTCTCAAGAGCCAGCGGTGAGACACTACCTGCTTTCTCAGGAAAAGCCCCTCTTCAGAGGTTTTCTGGCATTTGGCCATCCTCACATCTGTAGGTACCAAGAAAGACTGACTCTGTCCTTGGTAAATCCAAACATGTCAGACCACTGGGACTAGGACAGGGACTGTCTCTTGGTGCCTGGCTTCCTGGATTTCAAGTTCAGAGAGTTCCATCACCAAGGAAGTGAGGTGAGATCACTTCCTTCAGGATATGAATGATGTCACTGCCTTGGCAACCACTTTGTCCTAACAGTTGCTTCCAAAAGTATCATGAGGTGGAGGCTGTCCTGATTTTCATGGGACACTTTCTCTAGTTAGAATGTTATATCAACCATAAGCACCCGGGAACAGCTTCCACACAGGACTGGTTTGGTCCATGTTCTATACATTAAGAAGAGAGAGACTGATTCAGACACAACCCTCCATCCTGACCAGGATGATTGCCATGGAAGATGACTTTTGCTTTCTGAGGTACTTCATAGCTGCCTTCATCTTCACCAGGGATCATTTCTGCATGAACATTTGAGTTTCTCAGCAGGTGAAGATCCCCTAGATTCCTGTAGTTTAATACCCACACTGTTATTGCTCTCCTGCAAAGTGAGTGTATGGTTACGGTTAATAATATGTTCGATTTGGGTTAGGAATCATTCTGCAGGAAGAATAATGAGATTGGGAACCTGCGATATTTATAAGAATATATACGTGAAATATATGTATGAAAACGGGAATCTAAGAAAGATTTGAAGCCCAGAAGGGCATTGGGCCCTTTATTTGGATACTTAGTGTTGAATTATGTTCTGTACAGTTGTCTCAGTTAAATCGAAATACAGTGGCATAGGACCTTGTACCTTGGATGATTGAATGTAGAAGAGAACATCCAGTCAAAAAGGGATAGTCAGTAGGATTAGGAAGATAGTCAGTAGGTTTAGGAAGAAGAGTGAGTATATGATTTGGAATAAAAAGCTTCTTTAGCAATAGGGTTTCGTTTAGAGAGTGAATGGAAATGTCAGCACATGTGAAGAGTCAGTCACAATGATGAACTGGGGAAAATATGTAGGAAAGCAGGTGTCAATAGAGACATTACGAAATCAGGCAAAGTATAAAGTGAGTGATAGGATTAGACATTTTCAACAGGGTTGAGTTTGAATACATAATCATAGGAAAAAACAAATATCTCGTCACAAATGGGAATGACATTTGAGAGCATTAGGCAACCTGGACATGGATGTTATTAGTTATCCACGTTCACTTTCCTTTTAGGCTTTGGTATAATCATAAGTGTGACATTTTTATGGTTTTTTTTTTTTTGTTCAGAATATTACTGTGATAAAATGTATATGTAGATCAGGTGGCATGAGTATTTCTTTCACCATTTCTGGGAGCAATATTTTGAAGACGTATACATTAGTATTAGGGGTACAAAGAGGTGTACCCTGTGTCTATTAATATAGAGATAATGCATGAATAGACTATACTATGAATAAATAACGTAACTGATTCCACTTTAAATAATGGATTGAATTGATATGTGAAAATATATAAGAAATCTTATATTGATATACAATCATTCATTCCAACCAGTTATATTTATAATGGTAATATTAGGATTATGGTTTATGATGAATGGTGTTTGAGTTTTGCTTTACACGTGATGATGTTAAACAAAAATAATATGTTTGGAAAGAAGTCTCATGAAAAGACCAGTCAAGAAACATGAAGGAATACATGTGTTCTGAATCAGGAAGTGATTGATCGTGAAACAAATGCCTATAAATTTTCTAATTTGTGACTGAAATATATATCCCATCATGTGCATGAACTGAAGACATAGTAACGTACAAGTGTTGAATAAAAATGAAAGTCAAAATACACATCATGTCCCCTAGGAATCTACTTGCATTCATTTTAAACTGGCTAAGTAACTGTAGAAATATTAGGGTTTGTATGCACCATTCACTGAATTTAGTTTTCAGTACTAGGAAACAATATGTATTTCAGGTGGATGATTATTTCTGAAAATAATCTTGTTGAAAGTTGATTATAAATCCACAGATATGAATATGAATGTATTTAGGGGCGTGCATAATAAGACACATATATTTCATATTTTGAAAAATCTAAAGAGTATATATATATATATATATATATATATATATATATATATACACACACACACGCAAATGCACAGATATTAAAAAGTAGCAATACAGGAGATCCATTATGAAGGCAGGCATGGAGAATTCAAGTCTCTGATCTCTTCAGCTGCGCGTGCATAGGGAGTCGTAAACTGTCTAAATGCTGTTTGCTCAGAATCACTAGGCAATATTGACCTGTTGTGAATCTGGGGCGAACAGTCTGGGCCCCTCAGAACACACACAAAGCCCGGATTGGCTGCATTCAAGCTTAGATTCATCTGGTTTTTGTGACTCAGCACTAACATTCCCGCTGAAATAATTGGTCGGGCTTTCGGAATTGACAGAGTTAAAAGCCAACTGAGCCTTCATAGGCAGTGGCCACAGGATTGAAATGGGGCTTGGGAGAGATAGTCAGGACCCAGCTGTTGCATTGGTCACCCAGCAAAGGGAACGAACGGTCACCATTGTAATGGTATACCACCATGGCAGCGAACTGACGTCACAGTCGGAGGAGATAACTTCATTGAAACCAGTGCGACAAGTATGTTATCCCATTGCCATCTCTCTCAACACCGCAGGGAAACCTCAAGGGCCCTTCCCACCTCTGCCGTAATGGCCCCTCCCAGCTCTCCAAGGAGCGCAATACCCAGACCTAGGGAATCAGGATTGGCTCGGGACTCGAGGCGTGTAATTGCCGGCTACCGCTCCCACCAGTGCTGACAATTGAGGTCTCTTACACCACCTACCGGGGCCATGGCTCCCGAAGGGCAAGCAAATTCGCTGGGGTTTCTCAGCCCCAAGCTCTACAAACTTAGGGTCTGAGGGAGGCAATTAAGGAGAGTGTGCCCAGCCGTTCATGGAAACAGGGCTACCAGGAGCAGAGGCCTGGCTTGTAACCAGTATTGTGGTGAGCGTCACAGGTGAGTGGGGCCTGGCTTGAGGAAGCACAAGAGAAGGCCCTAGGCACTCAGGGTTGGAGACCCGCCCAGTCTGGGAGGAAGAGCTGCTGCACAGTGATTGGTTCCCACTTATTGAGAGGAGAAGCTTGGCCCAGTGCGCACAGCTCCACCTACTGGAAGAGAAGTTAATTGAACTCTAGGACTGCATGTATTATTACTATTTTTTTATTTGTATTTTTTTCTTTTTCTTTCATTTTCATTTTTGTTGTTGTTGTTCATTAACTTTTTTAAATGTTTTTATTTTTTTAATTTCTTTTATTTTATTATTATTATTATTATTAATATTATTATTTTAAATTTTAATTTTCAATTTTTTAATCATCATTATTACTTAAAATTTTCTTTCTTTATTTTCTATTTTTTTGTCTTTTCATTTCATTTCAATTTTTTTATTCCCCCTTACTTGAATTCTACCTGCCTACTCTCATTCTCTTTAGTGACTTCTCCCTTCCCTTCTAATATCTTTCCTCTCAAGCATCAAATAAATTTATAAGAGTAAGCAGTAACTCAGTAGTCAAACAGAACGAGAAGTAACATGAGAAGCATAAAAAAGCAAGGAAGAAAAGGAGTACGAACAATGAAGGACAGCCTAAATATTCAAGAGCACCTAGAGTCATCAGAAAAAATGGTCATATAAAGAACTCAAGGAATACCTTAGACAGATGGAATGGAACCTTAAAGAGGATACGAGACAGCAAAAACAAACAGTGATAGAACGCATTGAAAATAAATTACATAAACAGATAAAATAAGAAATTAAGCATCTTTATCAGGAGATAGAGATTATTAGAAAAATCAAACAATAATTCTAGAAATCAAGGAAATGATAAACCAAATTAAAAATTCAATTGAGAGTATCACTAACAGTGTAGAGCAAGTAGAAGACAGAATGAAGACAAAATATATCATCTTGAAAAAAGTCTAGCCAACAAAGAAATGCTGTAAAAAATTATGAGAAAACATTCAAGAGATATGGAATAACATAAAAAAAAAAAAACTAATGAGTCATATGGATAGAGGAAGGTACAGAGATTCAAACCAAGGGAATGAGAAATCTGCTGAATGAAATAATTACAGAAAACTTTCCAGAAATAAAAATGGAAAGGGATAAACAAATTGTAGATGCTTACAGGACATCGAGCACACAAAATCACAGTAGACCAATGCCAAGAAACATTGTTATGAAGATATCCAATATACAGAACAAAGAGAAAATATTAAAAGCTACCAGAGAAAGGAGGCAGATTAGAATCATTACAATCAGGGGTAAACCAAAAAGGTTAACAATGGATTTTTCATCACAGATGCTGGAAGTGAGAAGATCCTGGAACAACGTACTTCAAACACTGAAAGACAATGGATGCCAACCAAGAATTATGTATCCAGCAAAATTAAGCTTAAGGTAAGACAACGAGATAAAAATATTTCATGATAAACAAAACCTAAAAGAATTTGCAGCCAGATAACCAGCATTGCAAAGCATCTTGAGCAAAACACTACACGAGGAAGAAATGAAAATCAACAACGAAAACCATGAGTGAGAAGTGCCTCAGTAATGACAGAGGGCGGGGGAAAAGCTAATCATGGAGAAACAAACTAATTTAAAAAAAAAGATATAAGCAAACATGGGTGGCAGTACAAACCATGTATCATTAGTAACTCTAAAAGTAAATGGCTTAAACTCTCGAATAAAGTGACATAGGCTTGTAACTTGAAATAAAAAAAAAATCCAAAAATATATTGCCTCCAGGGGACACATCTGAATGGAAAAGACATACACAGGCTGAAGGTGAAAGATTGGGAAAATTTATACCATGCACACGGTCCTTGTAAGCAAGCAGGGGTGGCCATCCTCCTATCGAATAAAATCGACCTCAAGACTAATTTAATCAAAAGGGATAAAGAAGGACATTATGTACTGCTAAAATGAACCATTCACCGACAAGACATAACAATTATCAATATTCACGCAGCAAATAATGGTGCTGCGATGTTCATAAAACAAATTCTCCTCAAGTTAAAGAATCAAATAGACCACAATACAATAATTATGGGTGACTTCAACTCACCTCTCTCACCATTGGACAGATCCTCCAAACAAAAGTTGAAAAAAGAAACTATAGAACTCAATCTCGCAATCAATACCCTAGACTTAACTGACATATATAGAATATATCAACCATCATCAAGTGGATATACTTTTTTCTCAGCAGCACATGGATCCTTCTCAAAAATAGACGATATGTTATGCCATAGGGCAACCCTCAGTAAATATAAAGGGGTGGAGATAATACCATGAATTTTTTGTGATCATAATGGAATGAAACTGGAAACCAATGATAAAAGAAGGAAGAAAAAATCATACATCACATCCAAAATGAAGAATATGTTACTGAATGATCAATGGGTTACAGAAGACATAAAGGAGGAAATCAAAAAATTCTTAGAGATAAATGAAAATACAGACACAACATATCAGATTCTATGGGGTACAATGAAAAGAAGTTTTAAGGGGTAAATTCATCGCCTAGAGGTCATTCCTCAAAATAGAAAAGAAAAACAAATAAATGAGCTCACACTTCATCTCAAAGCCTTAGAAAAGGAAGAGAAAAACAACAGCAAATGTAGCAGAAGGCAAGAAATAATTAAAATCATAGCGAAATTGAAACAAAAGAAACTATTGAAAAAATTAACAAAACTAAAAGGGGTTCTTCAAAAAGATAAATAAGATAGACAGACCCTTAGCCATGCTAACGAAGAGAAGAAGAGAGAGAAATCAAATTACTAACATACGGGATGAAAAAGGCAATATTACAACAGATGCTACATAAATACAGAAGAAAATTAGAAATTATTTTGAAAACCTGTATTCCAATAAAATAGAAAATAGTGAAGACATCGATAAATTTCTTAAGTCATATGATTTGCCCAGACTGAGTCAGGAGGAAACACACAATTTAAACAGACCAATATCAATGGATGAAGTAGAAGAAGCAATCAAAAGACTACCAACCAAGAAAAGCCCAGGACCGGATGGGTATACAGCAGAGTTTTACAAAACCTTTAAAGAAGAATTAATACCAATACTTCTCAAGTTATTCAGGAAATAGAAAAACTGGGAGCTCTGCCGAATTCATTCTATGAGGCCAACATCACCCTGATTCTGAAACCAGACAAAGACACCTCAAAGAAAGAAAACTACAGACCAATATCTCTGATGAACCTAGATGCAAAAATCCTCATTAAAATTCTGGCGAATTGGATAGAAAGGCACATCAAAATAATCGTGCACCATGATCAACTTGGATTCATCCCTGGGATGCAAGGAGGGTTCAATATATGGAAATCAATAAATGTTATTCACAACATCAATAGACTTAAAGATAAGAACCATATGATCATCTCGATAGACGCAGAAAAACCATTCAACAAAGTAGAGCATTTCTTTATGTTCAAAACATTTTAAAAACTAGGGATAACAGGAACTTACCTCGACATTGTAAAAGCTATCTATGTTAATCCTCAGGCTAGCATCATTCTGAATGGAGAAAAATTGAAGGCATTCCCTCTAAAATCTGGAACAAGACAGGGATGTCCTCTATCACCACTTCTATTCAATATAGTTCTCGAAAAACTGGCCAGAGCAATTAGAGAGATGAAAGACATTAAAGGCATAAAAATAGGAAAAGGAGAACTTAAATTATCACTATTTGTAGATGACATGATTCTATACATAGAAGACCCAAAAGGGTCTACAGAAAAAACTACTAGAACTCATAAATGAATGCAGCAATGTGGCAGGATACAAAATCAACATGAATAAATCAAAGGCATTTCTGTATATCAGCGACAAAACTTCTGAAACAAAAATGAGTCAAAACACTGCATTCCCAATTTCCTCAAATAATTAAATACTTGGGAATAAACCTAACAAAAGAGGTGAAAGATTTATATAATGCAAACTACAGAACCCTAAAAAGAGAAATAGAATAAGATCTTAGAAGATGGAAAAATATACCGTGTTCATGGATAGGCAGAACTAACATCATCAAAATGGTGATATTACCAAAAGTTCTCTATAGGTTTAATGCAATGCCAATCAAAATCCCATAGAAACTTTTTGTAGAAATAGATAAAGCAATCATAAAATTCAAATGGAAAAATAAAAGACCCAGAATAGCAAAAGCAATTCTAAGCAGGAAGTGTGAATCAGGCAGTATAGCGATACCAGATTTCAAACTATATTACAGAGCAATCATAATAAAAACAGCATGGTACTGGTACCAAAACAGACGGGTGGACCAATGGTACAGAATGGAGGACACAGAAACTAATCCAAAAAGCTACAACTATCTTATATTTGATAAAGGAGCTAATGGCCTGCAATGGAGGAAGGATAGCATCTTCATCAAATGGTGTTGGGTAAACTGGAAATCCATATGCAACAAAATGAAACTGAATCCCCTCCTCTCGCCATGCACCAAAGTTAACTCAATGTGGATCAAGGAGCTAGATTCAAATCAGAGTCTCTGCGTCTGATAGAATAAAAAGTTGGCTCCGATCTACATATTGTGTGGTCAGGCTCCAAATTCCTTAATAGGACACCCATAGAACAAGAGTTAATAATAAGAATCAACAAATGGGACTTACTTAAACTGAATTATTTTTTCTCAGAAAGAGAAACAATAAGAGAGGTAAATATGGAGCTTACATCATTTGAACAAATTTTTAGTCCTCACTCTTCACATGGAGCCCTAATATCCAGAGTATACAAAGTATACAAAGAACTTAGAAAATTAGACAATAAGATAACCAATAACCCAATGGGCCAAGGACCTGAACAGAAACTTCTCAGAGGAGGACATAGAATCAATTAACAAGTACATGAAAAAAATGCTCTCCATTTCTAGCAGTAAGAGAAATGCAAATAAAAACCACCCTAAAATACCATCTCAATCCAGTGAGATTGGCAGCCATTATGAAGTCAAACAACAACAAGTGCTGGCGAGGATGTGGGGAAAAGGGTACTCTTGTACATTGCTCGTGGGACTGAAACTGGTGTGGCCAATTTGGAAAGCAGTATGGAGATTCCTGGGAAAGCTGGGAATGGAAGCACCATTTGACCAAGCTATTGCCCTTCTCAGACTATTCCCTGAAGACCTTAAAAGAGCGTACTACAGGGATACTGCCACATGGATTTTCATAGCAGCACAATTCACAATTGCTACACTGTGGAACCAACCCAGATGCCCTTCAATAGATGAATGGATAAAAAAATGTGACTTTTATATACTATCGAGAATTACGCAGCACTAAAAAATGACAAAATCATGGAATTTGCAGGGAAATGCATGGCACTGAGCAGATTATGCTTAGTGAATCTAGCCAATCCCTAAAAAACAATTACCAAATGTCTTCTTTGATATAATGAGAGCAACTAAGAACAGAGCAGGGAGGAAGAGCATGAAGAAAAGATTAACATTAAGCAGAAACATGATGTGGGAGGGAAAGGGAGAGAAGAGGGAAATTGCATGGTAATGGAGAGAGACACTTATTGTTACACAAAATTACATATAAGAGGTTGTGGGAAAATAAACAAGGAGAGAAATGAATTACAGTAGGTATGGTAGACAGAGAAGATGGGAAGAGAGGGGAGTGGGGATAGTAGAGTATAGGAAAGGTAGCAGAATACAACAGTAACTAATAGGGCATTATGTAAAAATATGGATGTGTAACTAATGTGATTCTGCAATCTGTATTTGGAGTAAAAATGGGAGTTCATAACCCACTTGAATCTAATGTATGAAATATGATATTCAAGAGCTTTGTAATGTTTTGAGCAACCAATAAAAGAAAAAAAAAAGTAGCAACATATATGCCAATAGAAATTCATCATGAAAAGTATATAATCCACAGATCGAAAAATGTTCATTTTACTGAACATGGATTCATGTATAATGTTTTTCAACTAGGAAGCTCACCCATAGGTTGAATTTTCAGTTCCAACAGCGTTTAGGAGGAGTGAACTTTCTCTCAATTTGCATCTGCCAATTCAGCCACCTCACAAGTGTATACGAGTGATATCAGGTAGAATTCTATATGTGCATATAAAAATACATGTACTGAATAGGCTACAGAGAAAGGGAGACAGGGATTCACATATTTGCTAATTTTAAAAACACATTTAGAACTATTTCAACAAAAAAATTGACTAGACTTATAACTCCTACATTATATAATGCAAAAGGCAATTCCAACAATACACAATGCGTCCTCTGAACTGCTTGTGTTTCTTCTCTTTTTGGCTTATTTTTCACCATCATATTAGGATTATTAGTCAGAGACTAGTAGGGTATGGGTTAGTGTCAGGGATTCAGTATTTCAAATGAAAAATTGAAAAATGAATCCAATGTGTATGTAAATATGTGCTACACAAAAATCTTCCCACTCACATCCAGAACAATGCCTTGATATTACCTACGCCCCAAGTAAAACACAATTAGAGTAGAAAAGTGTGAAAATCTATGAATACATATATGGAATGGAATATGCTCGGGAGTTCACAACCTTGGAGGTGGTAGAGGAGTTTCCAAAAGTAAAGGACAGGGTAAACACTCCACAAAAACGAGCTCTGCTGGCCTAAGAATTCTTGGGAAACGGCTTCTGAGGTTGGGCACTTGAAATATATGTTGTTGTCATGAGCTTTAGCTTCCTTTGTAGTGAGACCATCATAGCTGGGTCTGCATCTATGTAACCGAAAGACATGGTTTCTTATATTTCAATGAACATGAGGCAGCAGTGCTCAATTCTCTCTTTGTAGCTAAACTGTGTCCATTGGAAGCTAAGTGTCTCCCAGTGGGGACTGTGAAGACATTTGGTCATCCTCCACTTTTCGTGGTATTTCTTGCTGCTGCACTGGGAATTTGGTATTTGCTTCACAAAACATAAAAAGTTCATCTGAGATACAGTGCTGGAGGGAGTTCTGTCACGTGTGGTGGGTCAGGGTCTGCAGGAGAATGCACCAACCAGGCTTGTATCCCACATAGCTTGCCCCAATAACCATAGCAACCTGATTCTGAATATTGCCCTGAAAACTCTCCATTTAACAAGATGCCTTTACATATAAGGGTCTGATGTCTGCACTATATCAGTCACAAAAAATTTGGAAGCCAATGGCAGATTCACATGGCCCCAACATGATGTTTTATCACACACCTGCCCACCACTGCTCTAGCCCCCCTACTCAGCAGGCTCCAAATTACTGGCTTCTCTTGTTCTACACCATTTTAATGAAACCCAGTCAAAAACAAGGCACTGTCTGGTATACACATGATCAGCAACAGGACATCAAAAGTTTCTGCAGTGCCACCTGGTCATGGGAATTTCAAAAATTTCATGGTATTTATCTTGAAATTTTTCAAGGATGAAGTTAGACGCACTGTGGGTTTCAATTCATTCAGGAACCATTAAGTGTTGAGAAAGTTCATTACAATGAACGCTCTGGAGAACTCTCACAGTCAATGCTTCTCAAACAGTTGCCAAAAGGTCTCCTAAAGCCAGGCCAACTGACATCTACAATGTGAGGTCCATGTGTGTTTTGACTCTCAAATATGGGTGCTAAGTCTTTCAGAATAAAATCATGTGATATCCTGGCTGAGATTCTCAGGCCTCTGTGGAAACCACCCTGGGCCTAGATCTCAGTTTCCAAGAGTGAGTCTCATGCGTGGCCTCCTAAAATCCCAACACAATTCATGGCAATACTTCTCTGAGGTCAGTTTCAGAACTCAGTCTCTAAGGGGAATCACACCAGAGTTCAAGCCCAGGTGGACCCAGTCATCCCTTCCATCCGCCAAAAAATGACCACAATTAAAATCAAAACACTCCCACAGGGCCATCATCTTCTTCCATGTAGACACTCATCATAACCTCCAGCTGGAGGTTTCTATGAGCCCAAATAAGCTCACTTGCCCCTCATTTGCCTAAAATCATGATGGCCTGGACACTCTTCCTGTGAACCAGGAATGATCAAATATTCCTGCTGTTAAAGTGTTCCACTTCTCCAATTTGAGGCCTACTGGCTGTAGGGTATAGATTCTTTATGTGATTTGGAGTCATGAGAAAACCCAAGCAAATATGGGCTAGCCTCTGCAGGGATTTCAAGAACTCATTTGACCCAAAGGATCCCTATTCTCACTTTATGGAGGTCAGGAACCTAAAACAAGAAGGCAAAAATATTCATCAACAATGACTGCTCTTTTGGCCATTTTAGTTTTGGAAGCACATGGGATCTTTCTTTAGATCCATCAGGTGCTGAGAATCAAAGCCACAACCTTATACAAGGACAAGAGGCTGATTCAGACACATCTCATTCCAAATCAATTAAGCAAAGAGCCACAGGTGATGTCCATACATTTCCATATGAAAACAGTTTTCTTCAGGCTACACAAAGGGGTGGCCTGAGGCAAAGACCTTCCTGACATTCAGGGTAATAGAAATAGAAGTAAGCAAATGGCCCAAAGAAGGGTTTCTCCACTGAGACTTTACTGGTCACACTGAAATCTGAGTTTTCTTAGATGCTCCCATTCCCTTCAGCAATCCAGCACATGGCCATGTCACAGAATCTTGTGGTGTTACATATTTGGGAAACAAAACCATGAGCCTATTCTGGAGAGTGGCCAGAATTCACGAAGAAAACAGGAACTTTAGAAGATAGTAGATGTTGCCCATCCATAAGGCAAGCTGCAGTCCATTCATTAATTGGGCAGTATGAATGCGGGGAAGCTTTCAACTAGAGACAACACATCCATTGATGCATTCTCTTTTCTAATGTCTACAACCACGGATACAGTGGGATACACAGACCTAGAAACACTCACCATGTCAAACGACTTACTAGAAACAGTCCACTCCAAACCAAACAAACCACTTTTCCTACCTATTCTCAGAACATGAGAAAAAACCACAAACTCACACCTACAACGGCAAAGGCACTTACTTCCCCCAAATAGGTCTGTGACTATCCGGAGTGTCTTCTGACTGGTGGGCCATATTATGTTCCCACAAAATGGCCTGTCCTGTTTCAGATCTGGTCTCCTTGTCCAACTCTGTGAAGTTGTCAGGAGCCAAAGGTGAGCCACTACCTGCTTTCTCAGGAAAGGCCCCTCATCAGAGCTCTGCTGGCATTTTTCCATCCTCACATCAGTAGGTACCAAGAAAGACTGACTATGTCTTTGGGAAAAGCAAACAAGTTAGCCCACTGGAACTGGGAGTGGGACTGGCTCTGGGTGCCTTCCTTCCTGGATCCCAGGTTCAGAGAATTCCATCACCAAGGAAGTGAAGTGAGGTCACTTCTTTCAGGAACTGAATATGGTCACTACCTTGGTAACCACTTTGTGCTAACAGTTGCATCCAGGGTTCCCATGAGATGGAGGCTGCCCCAACATCCTGTGACACATTCAGAAGTTAGAATGGTATATCAACCATAGGCACCAGGGAACAGCTCTCCACAGAGGCCTGGTTCACTCCATCTTCTCTTCATTAAGAAGAGAGAGGCTGATTCAGACTATCAATTAATCCTGACCAGGTTGTTTGCCATGGAAGATGACTATTGCTCTCTCAGGTCCTACATAGCTGCCTATATCTTCTGCAAGGATCATTTCTCCATGGATCTTTGATGTTCTCAGCAGGTGGAAGATCATCTACATTCCTATATTGTAAGTCCCACACTGTCCCTGCTCTTAAGTAAGTTATACTGAGGGAACAGTGTATGGTTAGGGTTAATAACATGTTCAATTTGGGTTACAAATCATTCTGCGGGATGAATAATGGTATTGGCAAAATGCGATATTTACAAGAGTATATATGTGAAACATAAGTATGAAAGCAGAAATCTAGGTAAGATTTGAAGCCCAGAAGGGCATTGGGGACTTGAGTGGGATACTTAGCTTTGAGTAATGTGCAGCACAGATGTCTCAGATAAATCAATATACACTGGCATCGTACCTTGTACCTTGGATATTGAATGTTGAAGAGAACATCCAGTCAAAAACTGATAGTCGGTACTATTAGGAAGGTAGTTGGTAGGTTTAGAAAGAAGAGTGAGTATACGATTTGGACCAAAAGTTCTTTCGCAATAAGATTTCGGGTAGAGAGTGTATGTAAATGTAAGCACATGTGAAGAGTCAGTCACAATGATGAACTGGGGAAAAATATAGGAAAGCAGATATCAATAGAGACATTAGGAAATCAAGCAAAGTACAAATTGTGTGATAGGGTTAGACATTGTCAACAGGTTTGAAGTTGAATATATAATCTTAAGAAGAAACAAATATGTAGTCAAAAATAGAATTGATATTTCAGAGCATTAGGCAACCTGGACATGGATGTTTTTAGTAATCCATGCTCACTTTCCATTTACGCTTTGGTACAATTGTAAGTGTGACCTTTGCTTTTTGTGTCCAGAATATTTCTGTAATAAAATGTGTATGTAGATCAGGTGAAAAGAGTATTTCTTCCACCAATTCTGCGAGCAATATTTTGAAGACTTACAAATTACTATGGGGGTACAAATAGGTGTACCCTGTTTCAATGAATATAGACATAATGCATGAATAGACCATACTGTGAATAAATAATATAACTGGATCCACTTTAAATAATGGATTGAATAAATATCTGAAAATTTATAAGAAATTTTATATTGATATGCAATCATTCATTCCAACCAGTTATATATCTAACGATAATCTTAGGATTATGGTTTATCATGAAGGGTGTGTGAGTTTTGGTTCAAAATTGATTATGGAAATCGAAAATAATATATTTGGAAAAAAGTCTCATGAATAGACCAGTCAAGAAACACAGAGGAATACATGTGTTCTGGAGCAGGAAGTGATTGAAAGTGAAACAAATGCCTATAAATTTGCTAACTAGTGAATAAAATATATATACTGAGATTTGCATAAACTGAAGAAATAGTAATGTACCAGTGTGGAATAAAAATTAATGTCAAAATACACATCATGTCCCATAGGAACCTACATGCATTGATGTTAAACTGGGTCAGTTAAAGTAGACATATTAGGATTTGTATGCACCTTTTACTGAAGTTAGTTTTCAGTACTAGGAAACAAATATGTATTTCGGGTGGATGAATATTTCTAAGAATAATCTTGTGAAAAGTTGATTATTAATCCACATACATGAACATGAATGAATTTAGGGAGTGTATATAAGACACACATATTTCATATTTTTAAAAATATGGAGAGTATATATATATATATATATATATATATATATATATATATATACACACACACACACACACAAACACAGACATTAAAAAGTAGCAATATATATGCCAATCAAAATTCATCATGAAATATATATCATAAAGATGCAAAAACATTCATTTTAGTGAACATGGGTTTATGTATAATGTTGTTCCACTGGGAAGCTCACCCATAGGTTGAATTTTCAGTTCCAACAGCGTTTAGGAGGAGTGATCACTTCTCACACTTTGTATCTGCTAAGTCATATACCTCACAAGGATGTACGTGTGATACCTTGTAGGATTCTATTTGTGCATATAAAAATACATGTGCTGAATAAGCTCCAGAGAATGGGAGACAGTAATTCACATATTTGTTAACTTTAAAAACACATGGAAAACTATTTCAATTAAATATTGAATAGATTTATAACACCTACCCTTTATCATGCAAAAGGCAAGTCCAACTCTGAACTGCAAGTATTTATGTACTGTTTGGGTTATTTTCTTCCATCATATTTGGATTAGTAGTCAGAGTCTAGTAGAATATGGGTTAGTGTCAGGGATTCAGAATTTCAAATGGAAAATAGAAAAATTAATCTTCTGACTCTCATCCAGAACAATGCCTTGTCATTAATTTCGCCCCAAGGGAGACACAATTAGAGTAGAAGAGTTACAAAATCTGTTATTACATTTCTGGAATAGAAAATGCTCAGGAGTGCACAAACTTGGAGGTGGAATAGGAGTTTCCAAAAGTAAGGACAGGGTACACACTCCACAAACATGAAGCTCTGCTTGCCTAAAACTTCTTGAGAAACTGCCAGTGAAATTGGGCACTGAAATATAGGTTGTTGTCAGGAGTTAAGCTTCCTTTGTAGTGAGACCCTCAAAGCTGTGTCTGCATCTATGAGACCTGGAGGACAACATTTCTCATTTTCCAATGAACACGAGGCAGCAGTGCTGAATTCTCTCTTTGTAGGTAAACTGTGGGCACTGGGGGCTTATTGTCTCCCCGTGTGGACTGTGAAACCATTTGGTCATCCTCCACTTTTCGTGGTGTTTCTTGCTGCTGCACTTGGAGTTTGGTTCATGCTTCACGAAATACAAGGAGTTCAACTGGGAAACAGTGCTTGAGGTAGCTCTGTCACGTGTGGTGGGTCAGGGTCTGCAAGAAAATTCACCAACCAGGCTTCTATCTCTCAAAGATTGCCCGCTTGTCCATAGCAACCTGATTCTGAACATTGCCCTGAAACTACGCCATATAACAAGATGCTTTTACATATAAGGGTCTGATGTCTGCACTCTGTCAGTTACAAGCCATTTGGAAGCCAATGGCAGATACAAATGGCCCCACCATGATGTTTTATCACACACCTCTCCACCACTGCTCTAGGCCCACTACTCAGCAGGCTCCAAAATACTGGCTTCTCTGTTCTAAACAAATTTCATGAAACCCTGTCAATCAAGGCACTGTCTGGTACACTCATGGTAAGCAACAGGACATCGAAAGTTTCTACAGTTCCACCTGGTCATGGAAATTTCAAAAATTTCGTGTTATTTATCTAGCCATTTTTCAAGGACGACGTTGGATGCACTGTGGATTTCAATTATTCAGGAACCATTAAATATTGAGAAAGTTCATTTCAAAAAAATTCTAGAGAACTCTCACAGGCAAGGCTTTCCAAAGAGTGGACAAAGGTCACTTGAAGCCAGGACCATTGAGGTCTACAATGTGAGGTCCTATGTCTTTTGACTCTCAACTATGGCTGCCAAGTCTTTCAGAATAAAATCATGTGATATCCAGGCTGAGATTCCCAGTTCTTTGTGGAAAGCCACCCTGGTCCTAGATCTCAGGTTCCAAGGGCGACTCTCATGCGTGGCCTCCTAAAATCCCAACACAATTCATGGCAATACTTCTCTGAGATCAGTTTCAAAACTCAGTCTCTACGTGGAAACACACCAGAGTTCAAGACCAGTTGACCCAGTCATCTCTTCCAACCGCCACACCAATGACCAGAATTAAAACCAAAACACTCCCACATGGCCCTCATTTTCTTCCATATAGTCACTCATCATAACCTTGGCTGGAAGTTTTTATGAGGCACACAGCCCAAGACAATGTCAAAATAAGCTCCCTTGCCCTTCATTTGTCTAAAGTCAGTGTTTCCTGGACAACGTTCCTGTGAACCAGGACTGATCAAAGAGGCATGCCATTAATACTGTTCTGCTTTTCCAATTTGAGGCATACTGACTGTCAGGTATAGTTTCTTTATGTGATTTGCAGTCATAAGAAAACCCAAGCACCTATGGGCTAGCCTCTGCAGGGCTTGAAGAACTCAGTTGACCCAAAGATCCCTGTTATCACTTGATGGAGATCAGGAACCTTACAGAGGAAGGCAAGAGACTTCATCACAATGACTTCTCTTTTGGCCATTTTGGATTTGGATGCACACATGGGATCTTTCTTTAGGTCCATCAGGTGCTGAGAATCTAAGCGATAATCTCAAACTGCACTGAGAGGCTGATTCAGACATATCCCTTTGCAAAGCAATTAAGCCAGGAGCCACAGGTGATGCCCATTTATTTCCATTTGAAAACTGTTTTTTTCAGGCATTGGAAATGTGGGGCCTTAGGCAAAGACCTTCCTTACATTCAGGGCAACAGAACAATAGGTAAGCAAAATCCCAAAGCAGATTTTCTCCACTGAGACTTTCCTGGTCACACTGATATCTGAGTTTTCTGAGATATTCACCATTCTCTTCAGCTATCCAGTACATGGCCATGTCCCAGATTGTGGAGGAGATACATATCTTGAACACAAAACCATGAGCCTATGGGAGAGTGGCCAGAATTCAGGAAGAAATCACGAATGTAGGAAGGTAGTAGGTGTTGCCCATCCATATGGTAACCTGCAGTCCATTCATAAATTGGACAGGATGAATTCTGCGAAGTTTTCTACTAGACAGGACACATCTATTTATGCATTCTCTTTTCTATTGTCTACAACCACGGACACAGTGGGATATGCAGACATAGAAACACTCGCCTTCTCAAAGGACTTACTAGAAACAGTCCACTCCAAACCAAACAAACCGACTTTCCTACATATTCTCAAAACATGAGACAAAATCAAAAACACACACACACACACACCCACAAAGGCACCTTCTTTCCCCAAATAGGTCTGTGACTATCCAGAGCGTCCTCTGACTGGTGGGCCATACTATGTTCCCCCGAGACGGGCTGTGCTATGTCAGATCTGGTCTCCTTGGCCAAAACTGTGATGTTATCAGGAGCCAGCGGTGAGCCACTGCCTGTTTTCTCAGGTAAAGCCCCTCTTCAGAGCTTTCCTGGCATTTGTCCATCTTCAATTTAGTTGCCAAGAAAGACTGACTCTGTCCTTCTTAAATCCAAACATTTGAGACCACTGGGACTTGGACTGGGACTGCCTCAGGGTGCCTGGCTTCCTGGATCCCAAGTTCAGAGTGTTCTATCAACAAGAAAGTGACATAGGTCACTTCATCTAGAACTGAATGAGGTCACTGCCTTGGCAACCACTTTGTCTTAACAGTTGCTTCCAAGGGTCCCTGAGATGGATCCTGCCCCTACTTCCTATGACAGTTTCACAAGCTAGAATGGAATATCAACCACAGGCACCCGGGAACAGCTCTCCACACAAGCCTGGTTTGGTCTATCTTCTCTACATTAAGAAGAGAGAGACTGCTTCAGACACATCCCTTCATCCTGACCTGTTTTTTTTTTTTTTTGTCATGAAAGATGACTTTCGCACTCTCAGGTCCTTCATAGCTGCCTACATCTTCTTTAGGGATCATTTCTGCATGGACCTTTGAGGTTCTCTGCAGGTTGAAGATCTCCTACATTCCTGTATTGTAAGACCAACTCTGTCCCTGCTATTCTGTAAAGTTAGATTGAGGGAACAGTGTATGGTTACGGTTAATAACATGTTTGATTTGGGTTAGGATCATTCTGCTGGATGAATAATGGTATTGGGAACCTGCGATATATATAAGATTATATAGGTGAAATATATGAATGAAAACAGAAATCTCGGTAACATTTGAAGCCCAGAAGGGCATTAGGTCCTTGATTGGGATACTTAGCATTTAATTATGTTCTGCACAGATGTCTCAGATAAATCTATACACAATGGCATAGGACCTGATACCTTGGATGATTGAATGTTGAGGAGAACAACCATTCAAAGAGGGAGAGTCGGTAGGATTAGGAAGATAGTTGATAGGATTAGAAAAAAGTGTGAGTATAGCATTTGGACAAATAGTTCTTTAGCAATAGGTTTTCAGGTAGACAGAAAATGTAAATGTCAGCACATGTGAAGAGTCAGTCACAGTGATGAAATGGGGAAAATATGTAGGAAAGCAGATATCAATAGCGACATTAGGAAATCAGGCAAAGTATAAAGTGAGTGATAGCAATAGACACTTTCAACAGGCTTGAGATTGAATATATAATCTTAGGAAGTAACAAATATGTAGTCACCAATAGGATTGACATTTGAGAGCATTAGGCAACGTGGACATGGGTGATTTTCATAACCCATACTCACATTCCATTTAGGCTTTGGTACAATCGTAAGTGTGACTTTGCATTTTGTGGCCAGAATATTACTGTGATAAAACGTATATGTAGATCAGGTGACATGAGTCTTTCTTGCACCATTTCTTGGAGCAATATTTTGAAGGGGTATAAATTAGTATTGGAGGTACATATAGGTGTACCATGTATGTATGAATATAGAGATAATGCATGAATAGACCATACTGCGAATAAATAATATAACTTGTTCCAACTTTAAATAATGGATTGAATTGATATCTAAAAATACACAGGAATCATATATTGATATATATACATTCATTCCAACCAGTAATACATCTAATGGTAATATTACGGTTGTGGTTTATCATAAAGAGTGTGTGAATTTTGCTTCAAAATTGATTATGGAAATCGAAAATAATGTGTTTGGAAAGAAGTCTCATGAAATGACCAGTCAAAAACAAGGAGGAATACATATGTTCTGAAGCAGGAAGTGATTGAATGTGTTACAAATTTCTTTAAATTTGTGAACTTGTGGATGAAATGTATATTCTATGATGTACAAAAACTGCAGAAATAGTAATGTACCAGTGTTTAATAAAAATGAACGTCAAAATACACATCATGTCCCATAGGAATCTACTTGCATTGATGTTAAAGTGGGTCAGCTACTGTAAAAACAAAAGGATTTGTTTGCACCATTCACTGAAGTAACTTTTTAGTACTAGAAAACAAATATGTATTTCAGGTGGATGAATATTTTTAAAATAATCGTATGAAAAGTTTAATATAAAACCACATACATGAACAAGAATGAATTTAGGGAGTGTATAATAGGACACATATATTTTATATTTTGAAAAATCTAGAGAGTATATATATATATATATATATATATATATATATATATATATATATATACACACACACACACACACACACACACAAAACACACACAGAGACATTGAAAAGTAGCTATATATATGCCAATTAAAATTCATTGTGAAGTATATATCATCCACAGATCCAAAAATATTAATTTTACTGAACATGGATTTATGTATAATGTTCTTGAACTAAGAAGCTCACTCATAGTCTGAATTTTCAGTCCCAAATGTATTAATGAGGAGTGATCTCTTCTCACACTTTGTATCTGCCAAGTTAGCCACCTCTCAAGAATATACGTGTGATACCAGGTAGGATTCTATATGTGCGTATAAAAATACATGTGCTGAATAGGCTACAGAAAAATGGAGACAGGAATTCACAGATGTGTTAACTGTAAAAACACATGCAGAACTATTTCAACAAAAAATTGACAAGATTTATAACTCCTACCCTATATCATACAAAAGGCAAGACCAACTATACACCATGCCTCTTCTAAAGTGCTAGTATTTCTATTCTGTTTCGGTTATTTTTCTCCATCATATTAGAATTAATAGTCAGAGTCTAGTAGGGTATGGGTTAGTGTCAAGGATTCAGTATTTCGAATGGAAAATTGAACAATGAATCCAATGTGTATGTAAATATGTGCTACACAAAATTATTCCCACTCTCAACCAGAACAATGCCTTGACAATCCCTTCACCCCAAGTAAGACACAATTAGAGGAGAAGATTTAGAAAATCTGTGAATAAATTTGTGGAATGCAATATGCTCAGGAGCTCACAACCTTGGAAGTGGTAGAGTAGTTTCCAAAAGTATGGGACAGGGTAAAAACTCCACAAACATGGAGGTCTGCTGGCCTAGAGACTTCTTGAGAAACTGCCTGTGAGGTTGGGCACTTGAAAAATATGTTGTTGTCAAGAGCTTTAGCTTCCTTTCTAGGGAGACCATAAAAGCTTGGTCTGCATCTATGAGACCTGGAGGACATGGTTTCTTATTTCCCAATGTACATGAGGCAGCAGTGCTGAATTCTCTTTTTAGATAAACTTGGCCACTGGGGGCTAAATGTGTGCCGGTGTGCACTGTGAAGGCATATGGTCATCTTCCATTTTCGTGGTGTTTCTTCCTGCTGTACTGAGAGTTTGGTATTTGCTTCACAAAATACAAGGAGTTCAACTGGGTCACAATGCAAGAGGAAGTTCTGTCATGTATGGTGGGTCAGGTTTTGCAGGAGGATACAAGAACCAGGATCCTATCCCACATATCTTGCCCCCTTGACCATAGCAACCTGATTCTGAACAATGTCCTGAAACCTCTCCATATAACAACTTGCCTTTACATGGAAGGTTCTGCTGGCTGCACCATGTCAGTCACAAGCCATTTGGAAGCCAATGGAAGATTCACATGGCCCCACCACAGATGTTTATCACATACCTGCCCACCACTGCTCTAACCTACTACTCAACAAAGTCCAACTTACTGGCATCTCTGTTCTACACCATTTACATGAAACCCAGTCAATCAAGGCACTGTCTGGTATATTCATGATCAGCAACAGGACATCAAAAGGTTTTCCAGTGCCTCCTGGTGATGGGAAATTCAAAAATTTCATGGTATTTATCTAGCCATTTTTTAAGGATGAAGTTGGAGGCACTGTGAGTTTCAATTTTTTCAGGAACCATTAAATGTTTAGGAAGCTCATTTCAATGAAATCTCTGGAGAACACTCACAGGTAAGGCTTCCCAAAGAGTGGCCAGAAGATCATATGATGCTATGCCCATTTAGGTCTACAATGTGAGGTCCATATGAGTTTTGACTCTCAACTATGGGTGTCAAGTTTTTCAGAATAAAATTTGTGGTATCCTGGCTGAGAGGCTCAGTGCTCTGTGGAAAGCCACCCTGGGCCTAGAACTCAGTTTCCAAGGGCGATGCTCATGCCTGGCTTCCAAAAATTTCAACACTATTCATGGCAATACTTCTCTGAGGTCAGTTGAAGAACTCAGACTCTAAGGGAATCACACCAGAGTTCAAGAACATGTGGACCAAGTCATCTCTTCCAACCGCCACCCAAATGACCACAATTTAAACCAAAACACTCCAACGTGGCGCCCATCTTCTTCCATATAGACACTCACAATAAACTCCACTATGGCTGGAGTTTTCCATGAGGGGCATAGCCCAAGACCGTGTCCAAAATAAGCTCTTTTGCACCTAATTTGCCTAAAGTCAGGGTGGCCTGGACACCCTTCTTGTGAACCAGAAGAGATTAAATAGGCCTCCCGTTAATACTGCTCCGCTTCTTCAATTTGAGGCCAAATGACTGTGGGGTTTGGATTCTTTATGTGAATTGGAGTCTTGAGAAAACCCAAGCAACTATGGGCTAGACTCTGCAAGGCTTTGAAGAACTCATTTGACCCAAAGGATCCCTAATCTGACTTGATGGAGGTCAGGAAAGTTACAGAGGAAGGCGAGAGACTTCATCCACAAGGACTGCTCTTTTGGCCATTTTGGTTTTGGATGTACACATGGGATCTTTCTTTAGATCCATCAGGACCTGAGAATCTAAGCCACAGCCTCACACAGGGTAAGTAAGCTGATTCAGACACATCCTTTCCAAAGCAATTAAGCAAAGAGCCACAGGTAATGCCCATTCATTTCCATTTGAAAACTGTTTTCTTCAGGCTTCACAAAGTGGTGGACTGAGGAAAATACCTTCCTGACATTCAGGGCAACAGAAGAGTAGGTAAACAAAAGGCCCCAAGCAGGGTTTCTCCACTAAGACTTTC
Organism: Callospermophilus lateralis; assembly: GCF_048772815.1. Taxonomy (NCBI): domain Eukaryota; kingdom Metazoa; phylum Chordata; class Mammalia; order Rodentia; family Sciuridae; genus Callospermophilus; species Callospermophilus lateralis. The sequence goes on from NW_027513159.1 coordinate 166,633, forward strand.
CTGGTCACACTGATATCTGAGTTTTCTGAGATGCTCACCATTCCCTTCAGCTATACAGGACATGGTCATGTCACAGAGCTTCGAGGTTGTACATATCTTAAACAGAAAACCATGAACCTATTCTGGAGAGTGGCCAGAATTCAGGAATAAAACAGAAACTAAGGAAGATAGCAGGTGTTGCACATCAATAAGGCAAGCTGCAGTCCATTCATAAATAGGGCAGGATGAATGCTGTGAAGCTTTCTACTAGACAGGACATATTAATTGATGCATTCTGTTTTCTAATGTCTACAACCACGGACACAGTGGGATACACAGACATAGAAATTCTCGCCTTGTCAAACGACTTACTAGAAACAGTTCACTCCAAACAAAACAAACCGCCTTTCATAACTCTTCTCAGAACATGAGACAAAACCACAAACCCACACCCACACCACAAAGGCACCTCCTTCCCCCAAGTAGGTCTGTGACTATCCGGAGTGTCCTCTGTCTGGTGGGCCTTATTATGTTCCCTGGAAATAGCCTGTTCTGTCTCAAATCTGGTCTTTTGGCCAACTCTGTGAAGTTGTCAGGAGCCAGCGGTGAGCCACTGCGTGCTTTCTCAGGAAAAGCCCCTCTTCATAGCTTTCCTTGCATTTGGCCATCCTTACATCAGTAGGTCCCAAGAAAGACTGAGTCTGTCCTTGGTAAATCAAAATAAGTTTGACCACTGGGCTGGGACTGGGACTGGCTCTGGGTGCCTGGCTTCCTGGATTCCAAGTTCAGAGAGTTCCATCACCAAGGAAGTTAGGTGAAGTCACTTAATTTTGGAACTGAATGAGGTCACTGCCTTGGCAACAACTTTGTCCTAACAGTTGCTTCCAAGGTTCCCATGAGAGGGAGGCTGCTCCTACTTCCTGTGACACTTTCACAGGTCAGAGAGGTATGTCAACCATAGGCATGCAGGAGCAGCTCTCAACACATGCCTGCTTTGGTCCATCTTCTCTACATTAAGAAGAGAGTGGCTGATTCAGACACATCCCTTCATCCTGAGCAGGTTGTTTGCCATGGAAGACTTTTGCTCTCTCAGGTCCTTCATACTTGCCTACATCTTCTCCAGGGATCATTTCTACGTGGACCTTTGAGGTTTTCAGCAGGTGGAAGATCCTCTATTTTCCTGTATTTTAATACCAATTCTGTCCCTGCTCTTCTGTAAAATTAGATTGAGAGAACAGTGTATGGTTAGGATTAATAACAGGTTCGATTTGGTTTAGAAAGAAAACTACACGGTTGAGCAAACAGGGTCCTACAGTTAGCAATAATATGAGGAATTTTAATGGACCGGCCATGGCAGATCAAAGCGCAGTTAATCAGGTCACTATGTGAACCAAGACTCAAACCTCCCTTTTGGGGCCTCTGTCTCTCTTTGACGCTCTTCAAGTCGTTTTCTTAATTTATTCATAGATTCTTTTACAACTCCAGTATTGTCGGCACAAAAACAACATTCTTCCCTCAATGCAAGCAAAAAGGCACCTTTCTCTCTTGAAGAGGAGGTCCAATACTCGCCTGCTTTGTAAAACAACTTCAGAAAGAGAGAGGTTAAAATTCCTGTAAAGCTGTGATGTCGGTTTTTAATGTCTTTAAGGTTTGGCCTATTTCTGCTTCTAATTGTGTCTTTGTTGTGTCTCATGGACTAGCCCACCAGTTAAGCAACTATTATTTCTAATAGGATGGCTAAAGTGAGGGATACAGGTTCCCGCTGGAACCGGGTTGTATGCCCCCCTATTTGATCTTTAAATGAACCTACGTCATGATAGAGAACTCTGGAAAACATCTGCATCATTACATAATTAATCACATATATTGACCATTTTATGAAAACATAAATAATGTTAAAGTGTATAGAATTATACTGTTGTAGGGATGGACAAGGAAAGGGACCTAAGATAGCACCAAACACAGGAAAACAGCCTTATTTGGTTGCATCCGGATTTAGAGGGCATTGCTTCTGTTGTAATCAATTAATCCCCTGAACCCCAAGTTTTGGTAGTTTTAGAATTTGTACCCAATATGTAAGGGAAGTGGATCAGAAGTTCACAGTCTGTAGAAATTCACAAAAATCAGTTTTTGTTTCTGTTTTTGTTCCTCTGTTCTGGGCAAGTTAACTTTTCAAGGACACCTTGGAAAGGGAGAGCTTTTTTGTCTCTTTTTTTTCTCCCTGCCAGCTGTCACCATGAAGCCCAGTTGGTAACTTTTTTATCTTAGAAATGTAGTCATCTCTGTGAAGCCCCAGCTCAAGGCCAGAGGCTTTGTTCACATATTTTGTGAAAACCTAGTAAGGCGGTGTCAAGCTTAGGGGTGGTGATTTTTCCAGCCAGTGGCCAAGTAGAACAGGGCAACACGAAAAGTGGAAGTTTATCTACATTGAACTCTTTCAGAGGGACTCTTTTGCTGAAAGACCTAATGTAAGCCTCGGTGAAGACTTCTGGAGAATGTTATATAAGACATATCTATGGACCTGGTACAGAGGGGGAAGACTGGGAAGGCGAGGCTGAGAGCAGCTCCGTGGATCTGAGAATGAGGAAGATGAGATGTAAAAGAATAATGGAAAAGGGGTTTGGGATTTTCCTAGAACAAAACTTGAGCAGTAGAACAGGTAGAGCAGAGGTGAAGATGGGAGTGAGTATTCCAAAAACCCCTGAGGGACTTTAAATTTTTAGAAACCTGTTTTCAGTGATGACAAAGCAACTTTAAAGGCCATTTTTATTACATCTTGGATAGGGGTCTGAGGGCTCTTCTCAGCTGGTTTGAGCTTTGGTTTAGCTTCTTAGAGGACTTGGTGGGACCTAGTGCACGCACAGACAGAAAAAGAGAGGAGTGAGTGAGTGGAGGGGTACCTCGGTACCTGCTACCTCAGCAAGGGGGCAGTGGTCTGAGAACTGGCAGAGGTTTGGGTTTTTGATCTAGTAATTGGAGGTGAGAAATCACGTTGCTGAGGTGGGAGTGACAGCAGAGACTCTAGAGCAGAAGACTGAGGGTGAGGAACTATTGGAGAAGCATAGTACAGGATGTGAGTGAAGGAGGGAAAAGGATTCCACATAGGGGAATTTTCCCCTTTTGAGCACTTGCCGAAGTTAAAAATGTCACGCAGAATTTGAGGATCTAGAGAACCCTCTGGGGGCCATAGCTTTTGGTTGTCTAATTGGTAATATGGCCAATGCTGTGTACTGAATGTGATGAGGAGTTTGGGTTCCACCAGGCAGCCCCTGTATGCTCACATCCCCATGAGTTACACAAGAAGTTGGCTTTTCCCCCACACAGCCATGGCTGTTTGTGGCTTTGATAGTCCGCCGGGCATACATCATAATCTAGGCTAGCCAACCTGAATCTGGCTCGCGTTTCTGTGCATCCATAATGTTTGTTTCAATTATCTATGGAACGGAAGGGATTTAATGAAACTTTAGTGGGATCCTCTTCATCAGGGTTATCTCAATAGGAAAGACGTATACCAAGCTGAAAAATGTCTGGGTGGAGAGATAGCCACCAGGTCCCTAAGGGGGCTGTATGCGAGATATACCATACTTCTTGTCTAGTAGGATTTGAGATCAGCCTTCACTGCTGAACAGGCTGATGAGGGTTAGGAGTACTGGTGGCCAAGTTGAGAGTCTACAGTCTTGTCCACATAGCGAATACGAAATTTGAAATGGTTACCAGTCTTTTCCAGTTTCCAACCAGAGTCTGGACACAGCGAAGGCTTTAGATGAGAGGCATGGATCCAAAAAGTGATTCTGTCTACTTTTACCGCTGTAGGTGTTATAAGTAGCACCTGGTATGTTCCTTTCCAGCGGGGTTTCTAGGAATGACACCTGATGTTGTCTTATGTAGACGAAGTCTCTTACTTGATATTGATGTGGAATCCCCTCGTCCCCAGGTTGGTAGGCAGTGGCTAGCTGTTTCCACAGTTATCACTGAGTTCTTTCAATGGCTTTAAGTCTGTCAAGCAAGGGGTGTGGAAGGGATTGTTAGGCCTTAGAGTTGGGGATTAGGTCCCTTACTGGATGATGGGCATCATAGAGAATTTCATAGGGGGTGAGGTTACACAGAGAAACTGAGGGAGTATTTCTCGCATGAAACAGTGCATAAGGCAGGAGCATAGTCCAATCTTTTATGCCAGTCTCTAAGCTTAATTTTGTTAAGGTCTCTTTAATGGTTCTATTTATTTTTTCTACCTCTCCTGAGCTCTGGGGTATATAAGCATAATGTAACTTACAATTAATCCACACGTGACTTACCTGGGCCATGAACACAAGTCCATTATCAGACCCTATTACCTTAAACAGACCATATCTTGGAAAAATATCTTCCAGGATCTTCTTGAGAACCATTTGGGCCGTTGTTTTTTTTTTTCCTGTGTGTGTGTGTGTGTGTGTGTGTAAGGCTTCAATCCATCCTGAAAATGTATCGACAAAGACTAGGAGATATTTAAGTCCATACCTTGCTGGCTTAATTTCAGTAATGTCCACTTCCCAGAATTTTCCTGGTCTGGTTCCTCATAGGTGCTTTCCTCTAAGAAACTTGGAAGGGTAAGCATTAAACAATTGACTGACCCAACAGGCTTTTGTTACCGGTTCAGTTTTTTTCTTTCGCTGTGTGTTGGTTAGTGGAAAACTCTGTTCTTAATCCTACAGGAGTGCCTGCAGTTTCTTTGAACCAAGGTGAGTGAGTTGACGTACATTTTTAACTTAGTGTAGGGCTTTCTGTAATTGCAGGCTGAGCTCAGTAAAGTTGAGGCGTTCAGTGTCAGTGTCCTTAGATGTTATCTAAAACTTCCTGTTACTCAGGGGTCCATTGGAATTGGGCATCTCCCTTTAACAGCGGGTATAAAGGAGCAGCTAAGGACGCGAACCCATTTATCCATAACCTGCAAAACCCAGCAATCCCAAGAAACTCTCTTAGTTGTCTGCTGTAAGATGGGGTTGGTATCTGCTCAACGGTTTGTTTTCTGGGCTCAGTGAGCCATCGTTTACCGCCCCTGAGGAAATAGTCATGGAAGGTTACTTCTTGCTGGCAAATTGGGCAATTTTGGCAGAAGCTCTATACCCGAGTTGAGCAAGCTCCGATAATAGTGCTTGGGTCCCAGTTCAGTTTTCCTTGGTGTTGGATGCCAGTAGCAGGTGATCCACGTATTGAAGCTGGGTGACTTTGGGGTGTGTAGTTCTGAAATTGTTGAGATCTCTGTGGAGGGCTTCATCAAAGAGAGTGGGGGAGTTTTTGAACCCCTCTGGGAGTCTAGTCCAAGTTAGTTGACTATACTTTCCGGTTTCTGGGTCTACCCACCCAAAAGCAAACAGCAACTGACTATCTTTATGCAGAGGCAAGCAAAAGAAAGCTTGTTTTAAGTCCAGAACAGTATACCATTTCTGCTCAGGGTTCAGAGTGCTAAGCAGTTGGAACAGATTAGGTACTGTGGGGTGAATGTCCTGCACTCTGTTGTTGATCTCTCTTTGGTCTTTAACAGGTTGATAGTCCCCGGTTTCTGGCTTTTTCTTCTAATAACAGGGGAGTGTTCCAGGCCAATTGACAGGGCCTTAGGACCCCTAAGGCCAGATATTTATGAATATAGGGCCTTATCCCATCTTTAGCTTTTTATGCTTAGAAGATATTATTTGACATTGATTGGGGAGGCTGAGGTTTTTAACTCCACTGTTATTGGAGGTTGTTTCACGGCCAGGCCTAACACAGCAGTTTTTGCCCAGGCATCTGGGTTATCTGTTATTCATTTCTGCGGTAGCTTGCCTGTTTGATCAGTCTTGGGGGGTGTGAAGAGTGGATGTTTATCTTCTACTAATATAGTTACAGCCGTGACTATAGGAGTTTTTACTGAAGGATTTAGAAATTTCTTTTGGGGGCTCTCAGGGTTAAAAGTTATTTTGGCCCAGAGCTTGGTGAGCAGATCTCTGCCCATCAATGGGTGCGGGCATTCTGGGATTACTAGGAAGGAGTGATGGATTTTTCCTTTCCCCAGGTCCATGGTCCTCTTAGTAGTCTAAGCCCGATATTTACTGCCATTAGCCCTTTGAACTACAGACCTTTTATTTGATAGACGGCCCAATGGGGCCCTAAGGGCTGAGTATACTGCTCCTGTATTCATTTCAAAGTTTACTGGGGTCCCCTACTATTCAAAAGTTACCCTGAGCTAGGGGAAGGAATCTGAGCCCCAACTTTCTTAGTCATCCTCCAGAGTCAGAATGGCTGGCTGGCGTGTCTGTCTCTTTATAGGGCACTCTTTGGCCCAGTGTCCTTTTTTTTTACGGTAGGCACATTGATCTGAGGCCAGGGGTGGCCTCTGGCACGGGCCCAGGTATCCCTTCCTGTCACCTTATGTCTTAATTTCTGGCCTCTTTCTTGTTGTGACCAGGATCTAAGTCAATGCCTTAGTCTTTCTTTTGCTTCTCTCATCATCCCTTTGCTCCCTTTCTTTTTCCCTGTTTCTCTTTTATAGTATATTTTTTTGGCTTCTCTGACTAAATCTCTCTTTTAACTTTTTTTTTTTTAATATCCATGGCAGCTTCCCCAATTAAGGCCATCATGACAGATGCCTTTTGATCTGCTGCCTGAGGATCGAAAGGAGTATATCTCTTATATGCCTCCATAATTCTCTCTAGAAACATAGAGGTAGATTCATCAGGCCTTTTAATAATTTCTCTTACCATGGCCAAATTAGTTGGTCACCTAGCGGCCCCTTGGATACCCGCTATTAGAGCCTGGCAATAATTGGACATATGCTCCCTATCTTCAAAGGTGTTGGGGTCTCAGTTGGGTTGGTTTAAGGGGAAGCCGGCTTTGATTATGTTGGGAAGTTGTGTTGGTCGCCCATCAAGTCCAAGGATATTTTTTTCTAGCTTCCAGGAGGTTTTTCCTCTCATTCCTCTGTCGTGAAGAGAGTCCCTAGGAGTTGTTGGCAGTCATCCCAAGTAGGCAGGTGTGAAAACGTTGGCGAGTTCTCTGAGTTTTTTTAGCCGGGCCAGCTTCCTCTAGGGAAGGAGGGGCTGTGTGTGCCATTCGACAGTCATCTGGAGGGTGCTGGGCCATCCTGGCTTCCTCGAATGGTGGAGAGGCTGAGTAAGCAGCAGGGGAATTACTTACAGGGTTTTGGGGGTTGGGGGACAAGGGCAGAGGATAAGGACGAGTAGAGTCTTGAGACTCAGGGAGAACAGAGGGTGGAGGTTGAGGAGCAGAGAGTTTGAGAGATAGAATCGTAGGAGAAGGAGTAGGAGTGGGTGCAGGGACAAGGAAAGGCTTCACCCATGGAGGAGGAGATTTGCAGAGGTCCTGACAAGTTAAGATATATGGCTATTGATCTGGATGGCTATGTGGCCCCGGCTGAAAGACAATATCTCAGACTTTTCAAATTAGTGCGAAGTAGAAACATCTTTCTAGGGGCCATCCGACTACAAAGGTGGGTTATTCTGAGACACAGAATCTGCCAGGTCTGGTGTTTTAATGAAAAAGAAAGAATCTGAGCCCTTAAGCAGACTTTGGTCCAGTGATTAAGGGTCAGGGACAGAGGCATTGAAGTGCTCTGTCCCATAATGAAATATACACAGACAGTGAAAGCAAAGACACACGACACAGACAAGACAAGACAATAAAGACAGACAATGGACGTCCAATACTGAGACCAGGACTGAGTAGCGGGCAAATCCTGATGGGCTGCCAATTCCAAATCTGAAAGAAAATATCACTGAGTCGAGGAGACTATGGTTCTTCGATTTCCCGAGTCCATCCCACAGGAACATGGCCTGTGGCTCTGTGACATGTGTGTCAGCCACCGTGGGAGAGAGCTCACGCTCTTTACCAATAGACATTTTGTCAAACCCTAACCTGAATCCTGAAACCAGAAAGAGGGGCCTTATTTACCCCCAGAGGAGCCCATTGGGGGTCTTTCATCTGCAGCTGCCGGATCTCGCTGGGGCCACCAGAAGTAAAGGTCGGGTGAGCGTCGCTGGAAGAGACCACCAAGAGACTGTCTAATGCAACCTCAAAGGGTTTATTGGGAGTCCGGCATGCAAGGGCTCAGAGATCAGTTGAATAGAGCAGAGAGCCCTGAGAACAGCTTAAGAAGTGCTTATATATTTTCCTTGGAGAGGGCAGGGAGGAAAGTTTATTGATGGTTAAGGGCGAGTGGGCGGTTTGCGTGTAAATGGTTGATGGAGTACATTCTGCAGTTTGGCAGTTGGGGGCAGCACATTCTGGGAACAAGAAGAGCAAACAGTTCTCAAGATTTCAACAGTGTTTTATTAAGCATACAGAAAAACAGGACGTGACAAGTACCTATTTTATTAACCTTTCAATATAAGTATGAAAACAGAAATCTAGGTAAGATTTGAAGCCCAGAAGTTCATTTGGTCCTTGATTGGTATACTTAGCTTTGAATTACATTCCGTGGAGATGTCCTAGAATTATAGATATACAATGACACAGGACCTTGTACCTTCTCAGAGGTCAGTTCCAAAACACAGTCTCTAAGGGGAATCACACCAAAATTCAAGACAAGGTGGACCCAATTATCTCTACCAACCGCCACACAAATGCCCACAATTAAAACCAAAACACTCCGAAATGGCACTCATCTTCTTCCAAATAGACACTCATCATAACTTCTGGCAGGAGGATTCCATGAGAGGCGCAGCACAAGACAGTGTCCCAAATAATCTCCCTTTCCCCTCATTTGCCAAAAGTCAGAGTGGCCTGGACACCCTTCCTGTGAACCAGGAGTGATCAAATATGCCTGCCATTAATACAGCTCTGTTCTTCAATTTGAGGCCTACTGTCTGTGGGGTTTAGAGTCTTTATTTGAATTGGATTCATAAGAAAACCCAAGAACCTATGGGCTAGCATCTGCAGGGCTTTGAAGAACTCAATTGACCCAATGGATCCCTTTTCTCACTTGATGGAGGTCAGGAACCTTACAGAGAAATGCGAGAGACTTCATCAACAATGACTGATTTTTTGGCCATTTTGATTATGGATCCACACATGGGATCTTTCTTTAGACCCATCAGGTGCTGATAATCTAAGCCACAGGCTCACAAAGGGCCAAGAGGCTGATTCAGACACATCCCTTTACACGCACTTAAGCAAAGAGCCACAGGTGATGCCCATTCATTTCCATTTGAAAACTGTTTTCTTCAGGCTTCACAAAAGCGTGGCCTGAGGCAAAGAACTTCCTGACATTCAGGGCAACAGAACAATAGGTAATCAAAAGGCCCTTTGCAGGGTTTCTCTACTGAGACTTTCCGGGTCACACTGATATCTGACTTTTCTGAGATGCTTGCCATTCTCTTCAGCTATCCAGTACATGTCCATGTCACAGTGGTTGGAGGTGGTACATATCCTGGATGCAAATGCATGAACCTATTCTGGAGAGTGGCTAGATTTCAGGAAGAAAACATGAACTTAGGAAAATAGCAGGTGTTGCCCATCGATAAGGCAAGCCCTAGTGCATTCATAAATTGGGCAGGATGAATGCTGGGAAGCTTTCTACTTGACAGGAAACATCCATTGATGCATTCTCTTTTCTAATGTCTACAACCACGGACACTGTGGGATACACAGACATAGAAACACTCGCCTTGTGAAACAACTTACTAGAAACAGTTCACTCCAAACCAAACAAACCGACTTTCCTGCCTATTCTCAGAACATGAGACAAAACCACAAACACACATCTACACCCACAAAGGCACCTCCTTCCCCAAGTAGGTCTCTCACTCTCCAGAGTATCCTCTGACTGCTGGGCCATACTATGTTCCCCCAATATGGCGTGTCCTGTCTCAGATCTGGTCTCCTTGTCCAACTTTGTGAAGTGTTCAGGAGCCAGCTGTTGAGCCACTACCTGCTTTTTCAGGAAAGGCCCCTCTTCAGAGAACTCCTGGCATTTGGCCATCCTCACATCAGTAGGTACCAAGAAAGACTGACTCTGTCCTTGCTAAATTGAAGCAAGTGAGACACTGGGACTGGGACTGAGACTGACTCTGTGTGCCTGGCTTCCTGGATCCCAAGTTCAGAGAGTTCCATTACCAAGGGATTGAGGTGAGGTCTCATCCTTCAGGAACTGAATTAGGTCTCTGCCTTGGCAACCACTTTATCCAAACAGTTGCTTTCAAGCGTACCATGAGAAGGAGGCTTACCCTATTTTCTGTGGCACTTTCACAAATTAGAATGGTATATCAACCATAGGCACCAAGGAACCGCTCTCCACGAAGGCCTGATTTGGTCCATCTTCTTTATATTTGGAAAAGAGCCTTTAGTCCAGGGAGCACTACAGTGAACCTCTGCACTAAAACTATTAGCAAGCACCTGATGGAGGAGGCCTCCATAGGTAAGTGGCTCCTTTATAACATCTGATATCCAGTTAAGGGAGATCTCTTCTGATGACAGAGATGTGGCACGGGGAGGCTCACATATACTTCTGTGCAGAACAGTAACGAGAATCATTCTGTCCTCTGTTCTGTTCTGTAGGGAATTCCTCTGGAACTGTAGAGAGGTGGCGATGAGCACGCACGCGCTTCTACCCTGGAGCTTTAGCAAGATGTTGCACTGTTCCCCTGTTTCTGTGTTTAGCCACCGGGTTTCTGTTTATTTGTGTTCTGTGTTCTATTTTTTGTTTTTTTGTTTGTTTGTTTTTGTTCGTTTTGTTGTGTGATTTTGGTGGTAAAAACTTAAGTATATTGGACATGAAAATCAGAAATAAAGAGAGTAAGCCTGACACCCCTTTGGACTGTGTTTTAAGGAACTGCAATGAACTTTATCCCCCTTTGCGAAGCAGGATGATAGAAGCCCCTAGCTTGCTGCCTGGAGCACACCCATTGCAGAGGGAAATGCCTGCTGGGGACCTAAGAACAGAGTATCTCCCAGGTTAACAAGTGAAACTCCTTTAAAACCCCTTGTCCCTCCAGATAAAGAGAGTCACAACTTTGGCAGAGTCCCCTGTGTTTCTCCTTTGTTAGCCAAGCAATAAACCTCCTTTTTTCTTTTTCTCAAAACCCAGTCCTCATTATTAAATTGGTATTAATTGGCTTCAAGGTCAGGAACCAAACTTTAAGTTACAAATCTTGTACCCCCCCTCCGCCCCGGAACTTTGTGAGACCTATCTACTGAAATGTTAGGAGATAGAGCATGCTTGGTGTGAAACTGAATCAGAGGAGCTAATCCTGTATGTAAAAGGAGAAACTGAGGGACTCCCAGCAGCTGCCAAAGCCCTGTTGATTCAGGGAATTACCTCCTTCCTTCCCTGCACTGTAAGGATTATGCCACCTCTGTCTTGTTAAAAAAAGAGAAAAAGAAAAAGGTGACACTAAATGCAGTAAAATCACCATGGAGACACTTTATTTTACATTTCAGGTTTCCCCTCTGTGAAAACATCTGGTCCCCTTGTGGGGACAGCTATGGTCCCACTGGTGTATGAGATTTTTCTCTTATCTGCTCTGGTTTAAAGGGTTCTCTCTGACAGCCATAGTCTGGACCTCCTTTTGGTCTGTATTGTGTCTTTCTTTCTGGCCCTTTTAGGCATGTGCAATAATGTGTTGATATTATAAATTGTTTTTTGAATGATCTTAGCTGAATGTGTGTCGAAATGATGATGTTTTATTTTAACAATCTGGTATCTGAATGGGTTTTTGAAGCATTGCACAATCTTGCAGTTAAAAGTCGGGTTTAGGTAATTGTTTAGTTTATGATTTCAGATAATTCATGCCAGAGAACTTAAATACTTACAATGGATAACTGAAGAACTCTACTTCCAAGTTGGCAAGAAACTTCCCAATCATACAGTCTTTTTTTTTCACCAATTTTGAATTGGGTAGCCTGGGAAAATGTCACTGTGTGTACCAGTGCATTAATTTGGACATGGATAGTAAATCATAGTATGGTGTCTGTTGACCAAACAAGATGTAAAGATAAAAAATTTTGTGAATTGTATCTTAAACTTGTATCATAATTTTCAACATCCGAACCTGAAAATTATGGTTAAAATGCCTTAGTCCTGAGATGTCTGTTCAGAATAGCAGTTTTTTTCCTGCTCCTTCCAGACCTCAGCCATGACTTATGTTGAAATGCAAATGAAAGAAGCCTGCATGCTTTGTAGGAGACTGATTTGAGATCTAAGGGAAAAAAAGGTAAATTGTATGGTATTTTCTAATTACTGGCAAGTCATTTTTTCTAGGACTCTTATTTTTTTCTGAGATACTTTATGTTTTTTGACCTCATGATTTTGAGCATACAGACCTAGGTTAATGTTTTTCTGATCAGTTCTATCTTTGACCAACTGTGGACTTCTTGAAACATTGCAATAAAGATTTCACCTGCGAAATGCTACGAGGCCTTTACTATTATTATGTGTGCACAATTTTGTTATGTGTTGTATGTCTATATATACATATGTCCATATATCATATATATGATACATAAATTAACATATATAAGGAGTGCTCATAAAATAAAGCGCTCATAAAAACAAATTTTAAAAAGTGGATCCAAAGATCTTTAATTCACGTGATTTAAATGTTTCAATTTAAATTGGATAAAGAGATAAAAACAAATGTCTTTAAATTTAAGCTTACAAAGTTTTCTAGGTGTTCAAACATCTAACAAAATATTAACATCTACAAAATGTCTAATATGCCTTGGCTCTAGTACCTTTCCTTCAACATAAAAATGGTTTACACTGTTCAATACGTTTCTCTAACTTTTTGATAAATAAGTAAAGTAAATTTGATATGGGATTACTCATTCATGAGTACTTTAGTTAGATATCTGATTGATTTACTAAGATCTGTATTTTTTTTAGTAAACTCTGTATAAGATTGTAAAAATCAGTCATGTGTTAATGAGGCAAAAATTTCTTAAAACATAAGTTTACCCATAACATTGAGTTTATTAAGATTTATGTTTTCTAGAGCAAGCAACCATAAAAATTAAACAACTGATTAAATAAGAACTGTTATTTTAGAGCACTGTACTGCCATTTCTTTAAAAGCCAAACTTGATTAATGTAGAAACATAAATGTAATTGTTATGCTATTAATGTTTTCATATCTTACAGGTATGCAAGTCTGTAAGGTAGAAACCTTAAAAGAGCATTATATCAAGCTGGTGCTCTGAAGTTGTGTGGTAAAAAATATATTGTGGATTTATTTACCTGTTATCAATAAGATATGTAAATTTTTATGTTACTTTTTACATTGGGGAACAATTTAAATGTATTTTTAAGTTAATTAGAGCCTAATCTTTGTAAAGGTTAAAAACTTTCAGCATTTCTTTAATTCATGTTTTAAATGTGATATCATATGGTGTTAGCTAATGTTCATGTGACCTCAAACAATTTATGTAAACTTTGTCAAAAGATATTTAAAAATAAAGATCAGCTTTAGAATTAAAATACTTAAGATTTATAAAGAGCCCTGCCTTACCTGAGATAAGGCTGTGTGTCCCATCTTACTACATGTGAGAATGACTATGAAACGATTACGTCAGATAATATTTCTTTAAAGTTATGTTAAAAAGTTTTTTTTTATTGTCAATATTCCTAGGATCTCAAACAGGGGATATAATGTATAACTCAGCCAAAAAATTCAGGGAAGATATTACACGAACTAAGTATTTTTACTTTTGTTAATTTTAGTTTGAAATTTTCTTATAAGTGATCTAAAGATTCCCTGTTAGTGTTTTACAAATGCGTTGCTATAAGAACACAACATGGGTTTATTCAAGATAATAAGTCATCAACTACAATACAGACAGAATAATACAGATCCCAGTTAATAAAAAGGTAATTATAAAGTTATAGACATTAAAGCCCAGTACTCTTAATATAAGGCTGTTAAAATTTATTTGCTGGATGTTTAAGATTAGGATTTAAAATTAATGTTAAATGCAAAGGGCCAATAAAACCAATATTTGGCTCTTGCCCTTTGAGTCAGTCTGAATCCAGGGAACAGGGGACTTCTCTAAAGAGCTTTGCAACTCTGAGCCACATAACCTCCTGATCAGGGAGATTAATGAGACCACTGGAGAACAGAAAGCCAATCAGTGCATTTGTTACAAAGAGGAGAGTCATCATAGAAAGGAGACATCCATGATGCTTCTGAGGGAAGCCAAATGGTCAAGCAAGACCTGGACCCACCTAGCGCAAATGGCACTAGCAGAACTGAGAATCTCTTCTCAAGTTTCCCCAGAATTGACTCCCATAAAAGGTCAGCTGACTGTTAACAATAGATGGAAACAAAAGTCAGTTTGACTGCTTCATCTTAAACACTTAGCAAAGACAGTTAAGACCAAAATACAGCCACTCCTGGGCATATTAAATAATAATAATAATAATAATAATAATAATAATAATAATAATAATAATAAAATTTTAAGGCATGCACTTTATCTTATCCTCCCAAAACAAGTAAGACTGGAGGCTACAAAGAAGGATTCTCACACAGGAATGCCTAATACTTATAAAAAGAGACTATCAAGAAGAGCTGCCACAGGCAGAAGTTTTCAGTTTAAGAACTACAGATATTCCTAACCTACAAAGGTAGGCTTGGTGTTTGCTAGTACGATTATCCAGCCCTGAGTAACAGAATTAAAGGTTTCTCTATTAGACGCAGAGGTCATACTAGTAAAAGGATTTTACAAGATCAGATGACATTAAATTATTAAACTGTGTCTTATTGGGAGGGCCAACTGTAACACTTAAAGTTAAATATTAAGTTGACAGTCCTGATAACTGGGGATATTAAAGACTGGTGAGGGAATGTCTATACAGTGACATGTTCTAGCTGCTGCAACATTTATCCAGTACTCATGGTTTTTGTTTCACTCATAGAAGAACCCATTCACAGATGACTTTACAACCTGTTCTTCCCCAACCTGACTTCAAACCGAACTGACTTCTAAAAGGCAACTCATGTCTCTCAACTGACTTCTAATAGGCAACTCATGTCCCTCACGCCGAGCCCACTTATGTCACCCTGTCTCAGGACAGAAGAAGAAAAAATTAGTGATGCCACTCTTCTTACAACAATGGAGAGAAAGATAAATAGACTATCAATATAAGTAATTAAGAAGGGTAAAATCAGCGAGATCGGTTTTGGGTGAGTTCTAAAAATTTGGAGACTCTTACCTGAGGGATTAAAATTTCCTCAGTGCTCTTCCCATAATCTCTCAAAGATTTGAAAGGGACACAGAGAAAAGGGGGGAATTGTAGACCCAACCTGATCTTTTATTAAAATTGGGAGCCATCATGCCACAAAGCCATGAAAAGATAATTTTGGCTTTACCATTAATTACTTCAAATTCTGAACCTGCGTGGAATGCCTGCCCGCGCCTTGAACTCACACATGCCTGGCTCTCTGACCAGATAGCAGCCCTCTCTGAAACTTTAGTGACACATCATAAATATTTGCCTTCTCTGGCAAGACAACAACCCTCTCTGAGGCTCTAATGGTCCTCATGAATTCTCATGTAGGGACAGCAAAAAAATTGTAAACTACCTTTAGTGTGATGTTTATCAGAGTTCTGTTATCTGTAACCCCACTTTTGTGTAACTTTCTGGGCTATAAAGCTGGGCTGTAGGAAAGCTGGGGTTGCTGTCTTGTTCCCTTCGTTTTGGGAGGGAGAGGCAGCATGGCCGGTGGAAATAATAAGCTTAATTTTATTTGATTTTAATTTGAGTCAGTGGTCTTTTCTAGCGTCCTGGTCTAACAGGTAAACACTCCAAAAACATGGAGCTCTGCCGGCCTAAAGACTTCTTGAGAAACTTCCTCTGAGTTTGGGCACTTGAAATATATGTTGTTGCAAGGAGATTTAGCTTCCTTTCTAGTGACACCATAAAAGCTGCGTCTGCATCTACGTGACCTGGAGGACATGGTTTCTTGTATTCTAATGAACATGAGGCAGCAGTGCTGAATATTCTATTTGTAGGTAAACTGTGGCCACTTGGTGCTAAGTGTCTCCCCGTGTGAACTGTGAAGCCATTTGGTAATCCTCCACTTTTCGTGGTGTTTCTTGCTGCTGCACTGGTAGTTTGGTATTTGCTTCATGAAATACAATGAGTTCAACTGGGACCCAGTATTAGAGGGAGTTCTGTCACTTGTGGTGGGTCAGGGTCTGCAGGAGAATGCAACAACCAGGCTTCTATCTCACAAAGCTTGCCCCTTTGACCATAGAAATCTGACTCTGAACTTTGCCCGGAAACCTCTCCATATAACAAGAAGGGTCTGCTGGCTGCACCATATCAGTCACAAGCCATTTTGAAGGCAATGGAAAATCCTCCTGGCCACACCACAGCTGTATTATCACACTCCTGCCCACCACTGCAAAAGGCCCACTACTCAGCAGGGTCCAACTTACTGGCATCTTTGTTCTACACAATTTTCATGAAATACCGTCAATCATGGCATTCTCTTGTACACTCATGACCAGGAAAAAGACATCCAAAGGTTCTTCAGTGCCACCTGGTTAAGGGAATTTAAAAAATTTTATTGTATTTATCTAGCCATTTTTCATGGATGAAGTTGGAGGCACTGTGGGTTTCAGTTCAGTAGTGAGACACTACCTGCTTTCTCAGGAAAGACCCCTCTTCAGAGCTCTCCTGGAATTTGGCCATCCTCACATCAGTAGTTACCAAGAAAGACCGATTCTGTCCTTGGTAAATCCAAACATGTGTGGCCACTGGGACTGTGACTGGGAATGCCTCTGGGTGCCTGGCATCCTGGATCCCAAGTTCAGAGAGTTCCATCACCAAGAAAATGATATAGGTCACTTCCTTCAGGAACTGAATGAGGTCACTGCCTTGGCAACCTCTTTGTCCAAACAGTTGCTTCCAAGTGTCCCAATAGATGGAGGCTGCCCCTACTTCCTGTGACACTTTCACAAGTAAGAATGGTATATCAAACATAGGCACCCGTGAACAGCTCTCCACACAGGCCTGGTTTGGTCCATCTTCTCTACATTAAGAAGAGATAGACTGCTTCAGACACACCCCTTCATCCTGACCTGTTTTTTTTTTTTTGTCATGAAAGATGACTTTTGCTCTCTCAGGTCCTTCATAGCTTTCTATATCTTCCCCAGGGTTCACTTCTGCATGGACCTTTGAGGTTCTCAGCAGGTGGAAGATCTCTTACATTTCTATATAAGACCAACTCTGTCCTTGCTTTTCTGTAAAGTTAGATTGAGGAAACAAAGTATGGTTAGGGTTAATAACATGTTTGATTTGGGTTAGGAATCATTCTGCTGCATGAATAATGGTATTGGGAACCTGCAATATTTATAAGTATATATAGAGGTGAAATATATGTATGAAAACACAAATCTAGGTAAGATTTGAAGCCCAAAAGGGCATTGGATCCTTGATTGGGATACTTCACTCGGAATTATGTTGTGCACATGTGTCTCAGATAAATCTATACATTATGGCATAGGACCTTGTACCTTGGATAATTGAATGTCGAAGAGAACATCCAGTCAAAAAAGGATAGTTGGTAGGATTAGGAAGATAGTTGGTAGGATTAGAAAAAAAGAGTGAGTATAGGATTTGGACAAAAAGTTCTTTAGCAATAGGGTTTCAGGTAGACAGAAAATGTAAATGTCAGCACATGTGAAGAGTCAGTCACAATGATGAACTGGGGAAAATATGTAGGAAAGCAGATATCATTAGAGACATTAGGAAATCAGGCAAATGATGAAGTGATTGATAGGATTAGACATTTTCAACAGGCTTGAGGTTGAATACATAATCTTAGGAAGAAACAAATATGTAGTCACCAATAGGATTGACATTTGAGAGCATTAGGCAACCTGGACATGGGTGATTTTCATAATCCATACTCACATTCCATTTAGGCTTTGGTACAATTGTAAGTGTGACTTTGCATTTTGTTGACAGAATATATATGTAGATCAGGTGACAATTGTCTTTCTTGCACCATTTCTGGGAGCAATATTTAGAAGAGATATAAATTAGTATTGGGGGCACAAATAGGTGTACCATGTGTGAATATATAATATAACTGATTCCAACTTTAGAAATTGGAATAAATTGATATCTGAAAATACACAGGAAATGTCATATTGACATACATACATTCATTCCAACCAGTTATACATCTAATGGTAATATTAGGGTTGTGGTTTATCATAAAGTGTGTGTGAGTTTTGCTTCAAAATTGATTATGGAAATCGAAAATAATGTGTTTGGAAAGAAGTCTCAATAAATAACCAGTCAAAAGCAAGGAGGAATACATGTGTACTGAAGCAGGAAGTGATTGAATGTGTTTCAAATGTCTTTAAATTTGTGAACTTGTGGATGAAATGTATATACTATGATGTACAAAAACTGAAGAAATAGTAATGTACCAGTGTTAAATAAAAATGAACGTCAAAATACACATCATGCCCCTTTGGAATCTACTTGCATTGATGTTAAATTGGGTCAGTTACAGTAGAAATATAAGGATTTGTTTGCACCATTGAGTGAAGTGAGTTTTCAGTACTAGAAAACAAATATGTATTTCAGGTGGATGAATATTTCTGAAAATAATCGTATGAAAATTTGATTATAAAACCACATACATGAGCATGAGTGAATTATTTAGGGAGTGTATAATAGGACACATATATTTTATATTTGGAAAAATCTAGACAATATATATATATATATATATATATATATATATATCTCACAGAGAAACATTAGAAAGTAGCAATATATATGCCAATCAAAATTCATCGTGAAATATATATCATCCACCGATCCAAAAATATTAATTTTACTGAACATGGATTTATGTATAATGTTGTTCAACTAAAAATCTCACTCATAGTTTGAATTTTCAGTTCCAAAAGCGTTTAGGAGGGGTGATCTCTTCTCATACTTTGTTTCTGCTAAGTTAGCCACCTCACAAAAATGTACGTGTGATACCAGGTAGGATTTTTTATGTGCATATAATAATACATGTGCTGAATTGGCTACAGAAAAAAGGAGACAGAAATTCACATATGTGTTAACTTTATAAACACATGGAGTACTATTTCAACAAACAATTGACAAGATTTATAACTCCTACACTATATCATGCAAAAGGCAAGACCAACTATACACCATGCCTCCTCTGAACTGCTTGTATTAATATTATGTTTGGGTTATTTGTCTCCATCATATTAGGATTAGTAGTCAGAGTCTATTAGGGTATGGGTTACTGACAGGGATTCAGTATTTCGAATGGAAAATTGGAAAATGAATCCAATGTGTATGTAAATATGTGCTACACAAAAATCTTCCCACTCTCATCCAGAACAATACCTTGACAACACCTTCACCCCATGTAAGACACAATTAGAGGAGAAGAGTTAGAAAATCCATGAATACATATCTGGAATGGAATGCGATCAGGAGTTCACAACCTTGGAAGTGTTAGAGGAGTTTCCAAAAGTAAGGGACAGGGTAAACACTTCAAAAACATGGAGGTCTGTTGTCCTAGAGACTTCTTGAGATACTGCCTGTGAGGTTGGGCACTTGAAATATATGTTGTTGTCACGTGCTTTAGCTTCCTTTCTAGTGAAACCATAAACCTGGGCATCTATGTGACCTGGAGGACATGGTTTCTTATTTTCCAATGAACATGAGACACCAGTGCTGAATTCTCCCTTTGAAGGTAAACTGTGGCCCCCTGGGGCTAAATGTCTCTAGTGTGGACTATGAAGCCATATGGTCATCCTCTATTTTCGTGGTGTTTCTTGGTGCTGCACTGGAAGTTTGGTATTTGCTTCATGAAATACAAGGAGTTCAACGGGGACACAGTGTGTGAGGGATTTCTGTCACATGTGGTGGGTCAGGGTCTGTAGGAGAATAAAAGAACCAGGCTTCTATTCCACATAGCTTGCCCTCTTGAACATAGCAACCTGATTCTGAACAATGTCCTGAATCCTCTCCATGTAACAAGATGCCTTTACATATAAGGGTCTGCTGGCTTCACCATGTCAGTCACAAGCCATTTGGAAGCCAATGGCATATCCACATGGTCCCACCACTGATGTTTTATCACACACATGCCCACCTTTGCTCTTGGCCCACTAATCAGCAGGATCCAACTTTCTGGCATCTCTGTTAAACACCATTTTCATAAAAACCAGTCAATCAAGGCACTGTCTGGTATACTCATTGTTGGGAAAAGTATAAACGGCAGCCATACCCCAGAAAAAAAAAACCAACATGGCGCCTAAGCACTTCTTCTTCCTACATTCTTCTTTTCTGCAGTGGTGCGAAATGTTCCCGCCCGTGTGAACTCTTCTGCTGGCGCCAATTTCAAACCTTGCTGGCCGGGAATCTTAGCCCCAATAAGAACTAATTCCTAGGCTCCGGAGCTGATATCTGAAAGAACTTGCCAATAAACGGATTGCCTGCCATTTATCTAAGCCCTCCAATCTCCTCCTTAGTTCTATATAAGCACACAGCTTTTTGCAATAAAATTGGAATTCTCCCGGTGAAGTGCCTTTGCGTGGGGAGTTCTTTCATTCTGGTGCCCCGTGTGAGGATATGGGTGAGCTCTTTCCAACAAGAGCCCCGTCCACTGCTCCACCGTGGCACTCTGCCCTGGTCTGCTCTTTTCAGACGCAGGCTTCCTGCACTCACCACTGATTTGTTGTATGTAAGCCTCCCCTGACCCCGGCTCGCCAACTCCCTTCGGGCTACCGCTGGCTTTGTGACCATGATCGTCTGTCACACTCTAGACGCCTGGTAGTGGGGAGGGAATTCCTCCCACTAAGACCTTTACTGGTTGCAGTGGACCCTCTGGTGATCCATTTCCCTTTGGGGTTTGAGGCTTCTGAGTTTACATGAGAGGCTCTGTGGTTTTTCCTCCTCTGCTGCTGCTGCCGCTGCTGGCTAGAGTTGCTGTTTCCTGCGGGCCTGCTGTGTCTGGCTGAAGCTGCCTCTCTGCTCGGGGAAAACTGAACTCCCATCCTGGAACTGCATTCTGCTGGAGCCGGAGTTCTGTTTTCATTACTTACTTCTTCTGCTGCGTTCGAAAACTTTCCTGATGTCAGGTTGCCCGTGGCTCCGAACCCATTGGGTCTCACAGATCGCACTTCACTGGTGACGATCAGGTAGTGCCCTCTGTATTTCCTCATGATGGCTGGTCATTTTGGGGATGCCCACCTGACCCCCATTCGCCCTGAGCGCTTCCCGGAGTCCGTTCCAGGCCGGGTTTTCTCTTTGTCTCTCTTGCTTACACTTATTCTCCCTCTCTCTCTCTCTCTCTCTCTCTCTCTCTCTCTCTCTCTCTCTCTCTCTCTCTCTCTCTCTTCCATCTCTCCCTGTGACTGTGGACACCTCTTTATCTGTACCTGAAACCTCACCTCTCTAAAGTTTAATAAAAAATCTGGACACACTCTCCCTCACACCAGACATCAAGCCCAAACTTCTAATCAAATTCTGTACCCAAGATTGGCCTACATATCCACTGGATAATGGCAATCATTGGCCTCCAGAAGGCTCCTTAGATCCAAACCTCCTCTTGGACCTTTTTAATTACTGCTAGCATCTGAAAAAGTGGAGTGAGATTCCCTGTATTGAATGTTTTAGCCTTCTCGCACAGCACCCTGTCTCTGCTCCTCCTGCCCTCCCTCTCAGGTCCTTCTTGCTTGCAAAACCCTCTCTTCCCCTTGTTCTACTCCTGACTTCGCAGATTCTTCCTCATTCGACCCAGCAGATCAACCCCCACCTTATCCCCCAGCCCCAACTGACCCTTCTCTCCCGCAAAATCCTCCTCTTCCTCTGCCTGATTCCACGGATCCTCAACCTTCCATTTCATCCCCCTCCCTTCCCCACTCTTCTGCCTGCTCCACCTCCTCCTCTTCCACAGAGACATTCCCTTCCCCTCCCTCTCCTTCCTGTCCACCGCCTGCCTCTTTCAGTCCTCCTGTTATCAGGTCTAAGGGACTCCTTCCCACGCCCAAGACAATCGCACCCCTTCGTGAGGTAGCTGGTCCCAAGGGTGTCATCAGAGTCCACGTGCCCTTCTCCATGTTGGACATTACTCAGCTAGAGAGGAAGTTAGGCTCTTTCACCACTGACCCCACCACTTACATTCGGGAGTTTCAATGGGTACTGCAAGCATATAGCCTCACTCATCATGACATCTACATGCTCTTGGCCAATAAACTTCTCCCCAAGGAAAGGCAATGGTTCTGGGAGCTAGCCCAAGCCCATGCTGATGAAAATCATAGGACCAATCATAACCACCCACAGGCCCTCATGCTGTCCCAGAGCAGGATCCCCTATGGGCTTACAGTCTAGTGAACTTTTTACATCCTGCCTCTTGGCGGGACTGAAAAAGTCCACCCGCAAGGCTGTTAACTTTCAAAAGATGCAGGAGGTCATTCAAAGGAAGGAGGAAACACCTTCAGAATTCCTGGATAGACTAACCAAGTCCCTTCAGCAGTACACAAACCTCGACCCAGAAACCCCTGATGGCCGTCATGTCTTAATGACATATATTCTGGCCCAAAGCTACCCTTACATTAAAGCCAAGCTTAAAAAGTTTGAACAGGGCCCTGCTACTCCTCAGACCAAAATCCTCGCTGTCACTTTCAAGGTTTTTCATGGTAGAGAGGATGAAAGTGAATTCCGTAGGCAGAGGGCTGAAAATGCCAAATTCCAAATGTTGGCCCAGCTCATTCAGAGAAGGCCATCACCATGCCGTCCCAATATGACCCCCCCTGGAGCTTGCTTCAAATGAGGTAAGGAGGGACATTGGACCAGGAATTGTTCTTCGCCGAGGACACCCTACAACCCCTGTGCAAAATGCCATCAAAATGGACACTGGGGGGCAGACTGCCCAACAACCCAGAAGGAAGGTTGGTCTGCTGCCCAGCAACCCCAGCCTCACCTGGGCTTGGCAGAGGAGGATTGATGGAGTCCTGGGCCTTCCCTCCAGACTATTACCATCAAGAATCAAGAGCCTAGGGTCACCTTCCTGGTGGATGGACGCTTCATTAACTTCCTCTTGGATACTGGTGCCGCTTTTTCGATTTTGAGGGAGTATTAGGGTCCTACCACACCCTCAAAAACTCCTATTGTCAGGGTAGGAGGTAAAAAGATTTTTCCTCAAACCCCCCCCAATCATGTTATATGCAGCGATCCCTTTTGTCCTTCACTCACTCCTTTCTTGTTATGAGCCATTGCCCCATTCCCTTT
Organism: Callospermophilus lateralis; assembly: GCF_048772815.1. Taxonomy (NCBI): domain Eukaryota; kingdom Metazoa; phylum Chordata; class Mammalia; order Rodentia; family Sciuridae; genus Callospermophilus; species Callospermophilus lateralis. The sequence goes on from NW_027513159.1 coordinate 189,863, forward strand.
CTGGGAAGGGACATACTCTCACTATTAAAAGTCACCATTCACTTATCAACCCACACCTCTCCTACCTCTCATTTCCTCATGATATTCCTAGGGGCAGATACACCTCCTTCATGCACTCTCCCACGACTATTTAAACCATTTAACCCTGAGGTTTGGGACACAATTACACCCTTTATGGCTAAATGCAGTTCTATTCATATTGTCTTACGGGACCCTTAAAGATATGTTAGTCAACCACAATATCCACTCACAACCACATTTCTCCTTGGATTAGAACCCATCATCCAGGATTTATTATGAAAGGGGTATCTTAGGCCTACACACTCTCCTTTCAACACACCCATTCTGGCAGTTAAGAAACCTAACGTGTCCTACAGGCTGGTTCAAGAACTTCGCCTTGTCAACTCCTCTGTGGACCCCATCCACCCGCTAGTGCCCAACCCTTACACCCTCCTCTCTCAGATCCATGCCACTACTACTCACTTCTCAGTCCTAGATTTAAAAGATGCATTCTTTTCTATTCCCCTGTTCTCAGAATCTCAGGATATCTTTGCTTTTTCATGGACTGACTCTCACACCCGCCATTCTCATCAGCTTACCTGGACTGTCCTCCCACAGGGATTCAGGGATAGCCCCCATCTCTTTGGCCAATTTCTTGCCCAGGACCTCACATCCTTTCACCTGACCTGTCCTGACTCTACTCTACTTCAATATGTCTATGACCTTCTTCTATGTAGTCTTTCTGGAACACTCTCAATCCCACACCGCTCAGCTTCATAAATTCCTAGAAGACAAGGGATATAGGGAGTCTCCCCACAAGGCCCAGGTTTCCCAGTCTTCGGTCACCTATCTTGGTTTTTGCCTTACACCCGGGAAAAAGGAAATAACACTGGATAGGAGGCAACTCCTCTGTGATCTTTCAGTGCTCTATACGAAAGCCAAAATACTATCATTCCTAGGATTAGCAGGTAATTTTAGGGCCTGGATCCCAAATTATTCTCTTCTCTCCAAACCCCTGTATGACCTAGCAAAGGGACCCCCTAGTGAATCTCTTGCCTCCTTTCCCATCTACCACTTCCGCAGGCTTCAGCAACTCCTCTTAAAGGCACCTGCCCTTCACCTTCCAGATCTTTCAAGAACATTTCATCTATATGTCCATGAAAAAGGGGGGCAAGCACTTGGGGTCTTAGGTCAAAACTATGGGCGTACATTTGCACCTGTGTCATATTTGTCCAAGCAACTAGACCCTACCATCCGTGGGTGGGCCCCTTGCTTAAGAGCTCTTGCTACTGGACAAATTTTACACAAAGAAGCCTCTAATCTGACTTTTGGGGCCCCTTGAACTATCCACTCCCCACATCACTTGAAGGATCTTTTAGCTTAAAAGGGCCTTCAAACTCTCCCTACATCCAGATTTCTGTCGCCCCTCACTTCCTTTCTGGAAAACCCTAATATTATTTTCCTCCCCTGCTCTGCACTGAACCCTGCCTCACTGCTCCCAATGACTCCCATGTCTCACATACCAACTCATAATTGCTTGGAAACCTTAGATGATTTCCTCCCCTGTCATTCTTCCATTTCTGAGAGACCACTCAGCAAGCCTGACCTTATCTGGTTTACTGACAGCAGTTTCTTTAGGGAGAACGGAACTCATTACTCTGGATACGCTGTATTTTCAGCCACTGAGATTATAGAGGCCAAAGTTTTGCCTTCAGGAACTACAGACAAGTAGGCTGAACTTATAGCATCCACTCGTGCCTGCCTTCTAGCACAAGGCAAATCCCTCACCCTCTAAACTGATTCAAAATATGTCCTCCATATCTTATTATCCCATGCTGATATTTGAAAGTAGCGAGGCCTACTTACCACCAAAGGTAATGCGATCACTAATTCAGCTTTTATAACCAATCTAATAGAGGCCACTTACCCACCCAGTTGGGAGTTGTCCATTGTAGGTCCCATCAGAAGGACGGCTTTCTTATCACTGAGGGCAATGCCAAAGCTGACCAGGCGGCACGAATGGCTGCTACCACTTTCAATTATGGCCTCCATGGGGGACATATAATGGCCACTTTAGACAGCTCATCTGAAGCCCCTACGTCTTTCAGTAAGAACAAGAATCTTTTCAAGTTCCTTCATACTCTATTCCTTTCCAATTCTCAGTCTTTGACCCTCTTTTTACAGAGTTTCTTTTCCCTCACCCCCTCTGACAAGCCATGCTACAGAATATAGCCTCTAATTGTCAGATCTGTCAGCGGACCAACCCTCATACTCCTTTAAGGCCCAAACCTTTCCCTTTCCACCAAGCCCGGGGACACATTCCCGCTGCTGACTGGCAGGTAGACTTCACCAACATGCCCACAGTATGGCGCACTAAATACCTCCTTGTCTTTGTGGACACTTTCTCTGGTTGGGTTGAGGCATCTCCCACTTCCAATAAAAAGGCTTCCACTGTAGCTTCAATCTTACTTACAGACATCATCCCCAGGTTTGGTATGCCCACTTCCCTACAATATGACAATGGCCCTGAGTTTACTTCTAGGATCACACAAAAGGTCTCTCAAGCCCTCTCCTTCAAGTGGCATTTCAACTGTCCATATTTCCCCCAGGCTTCAGGGAAAGTGGAAAGGGTAAATCGTACTCTAAAGGAAGTCCTTACCAAATTGACAATGGAATTAAACATAGACTGTTTCAAACTCCTTCCCTTGGCTTTGCTTCGAATCAGAGCTCTCCCTAAGAAACCATCTTTACTGTCTCCTTTTGAGATAATGTATGGAAGACCTCTTATAACCCCTGGGTTGGTCATTTCACAAGGACCTCTCACCCGAGATTTGTCTTTGCCTCTCTTGCTCCATCTCCGCTCGGAACTCTGGAAATATCAGGACTGGCTTCTTCCGGACCCAGTCTCCTCTCCAAACACTCCTCCCTTAACACCTGTTAGTCTAGTCTATTATAATACCCCAGAAGAGAAAGGGACTCTTGCCGCAAAATGGGAAGGCCCCTATCCTGTCATTCTCTTTACCCTTACCGCCGCCAAACTCTCCTTACCAGACAACTGTCTCACTCCCTGGATTCACATGTCTAGGTTGAAGCCACAACACCAGGAGGCCCCACCTGCTGAAGACAGGGCCACCCCAGAGGAACTCCAAGAATCACCTCCTGAACCTCCCCTTTACTCCTGCTCTCCACACCCATCTCACCCATTTAAGTTGCGGCTCACACGGTTTTCCTTGCAGCCCAATTCCTCTTAAAGAAGGCACAATGAGCTCTCCCAACACCCTAGTCTTCTCTAACTGCTTGTTTTTGTGCTCTGCTTATTTTCTGTGCTCTGTCAGGACTGGTCTTTACCCTCCTCACCTACCATGCATTTATTCACTCTTCGGGAACGATACTCAGAACATGGCATGCAGACGGTCCGCGGAGTGGATGCAACTACTTGCTTCATCCACAACTGCACCTCTATTTCCCTAAAATTGTCACCTTCAAGGACCTTCGTCCCTGGTAGCTGGAACTGGCCTTTCATTTGCTTCCTTTTTGATCAAACAAAAGATTATTGTCATTGGTGGCCTGAGATATATAATGGGTGCCCCTATTGGTCATGCAGGTTCCATGATGAACGTGGTAGCTATTCTTACCACTCACTCGGTTACCCTGAAGGGTGGACTTCTAGTTACATAAAGTGGCATAAAGGCTCTTCATCCAATAACAATGCATGGTATACTTTAGATAAACCTGACCCCAAGGCCAAACGTTGGGGCTATGTTGAGTTTGCTGTCTATTCTCAGACAACCTCAGTCAGACCCACAGGGTGGATGACTATTGGCCGCACCCTGATTACGCCACCTAAGGCAACCATCCAGGTAGTCGAACACATTAAGGACTCAGAATCAAAACTTCGAGATCGTATCCATAGCTCATCCAAAGAGGATTCAGAGCCTTCAACCCCCTCAGGTCCCTCTCCCACATGGCTCAATTTGCTACACCAAACGTTTTGATTATTAAACTCCACCCGTCTTTCTTTGCCTACTTCTCAGTGCTTTCTCTGTGCTTCACTTAGTCGTCCACTTCTAGCAGCAGTCCCATTAGCGGCAGAAAATATTCCAGCAAAACCCTACAATTTCTCTAAAAAGGACAAACCCTACATGTGACACGTAACCCACTGTGGGAAAGTTATTCCACCAATACTTTATTTCCTTTCATCTGTTTCCACCTGCCAATAATGAATCCTTTACCCGTTTGTTCCTTGAGCTACAACACCCCATAGAGCCCTGTGTTTAGGCAACCTGAACATTTCCTCTGGTGTAATGGGTCTTTAAGTACCTCAACGATCAATGTCTCTGGCACCTGTTTCTTGGTTACTGTAGTTCCTCAGCTATCTTTGTATACTCCCACCGAATTCCGACAGTTGGCCCTACCTTCCCGCACCCGTAAGGTAGTCTTTCTGCCGGTTCTGGTAGGCCTCATTTTAACAACCTCAGTGACGAGTCTTGGACTCTCTGGTGGAGCTATAGGTCATGCTCTATGGGCATCCAATGACCTTCAACAAAAACTGCAGGAAACACTCAATACCATGGCTGAGTCTCTGGGTTCCTTGCAGCGGCAGGTTACATCATTGGCACAAGTGGCTTTACAGAACCAAAGGGCAATTGATCTTCTCACTGCAGAAAAAGGGGTTACATGCCTATTCCCCAGAGAGGAATTTTGCTATTATGTTAATGAATCTGGGCTAATAAAAAAAAATGTTGTTAAATTGCAGGAATTATCGACCCAATTGCTCAAACCTACCTCCTCCAATCCCATAACGGGGTTCTTCCAATCCTATCTTGCCATGTACTTACTACATATCTTGGGGCCCCTTATTGGGATGCTCCTTTTTGTGCTCTCTTGCCCTGCAAAATGAAGTGCCTTCAAACCCAACTGCAAAAAATTCCTAATCAAACTTTCAACCAGCTTTTGCTTAGGCACTACCAGCCTCTGATGACCGATGAACCCCCAACATCTCCAAGAGAACAGTAACTCAGTGATGAAGCTCACTACCAGGCATGATGGAATGCAATGGGTATCAGACAGCGGGAGACAACGAGCTCTGAGAACCTCTTAATCTGCCATCCTGGATTCATGAGTCTTTACCACCTTCTAAGATTTCTCATGGCCCTTGGCCTCTTCTATGTCAGTCCCCCAACATGGAACTTCTGCCAAAAAATGACATTTCCTTTAATTTTTATCTTCATTCTGTTTTTATTTGCTCTGATCTTCTTCAGGTGCTGGTGACGCCATGTCCAGGCAACGCTTCCAGTATTTCCTAGAGTCTCTGTTACAGGACCAGTGGCTGATACCAACAATCTCTTCCATCCAGGACTAGTTCCATGCCATCGACAACTTTGGCTTCAGGGAACATTCATTGACTTCACCCCTACGAAAGTAGCTGTCTATAGCCACTGGGTTTTATTTCTTGCTGCCATGATAATCCCAAACCTGCTCCATGAGCATTCCTCCACTTCTCTTTCTAGGCCCCACACCACCCCCACACAGCAGGAAGCAGCCGGATCTGACAAATGACACCCCACTTTCTAAGAAAACAAAAAGGGTGGAATGTTGGGAAAAGAATAAATGGCAGCCATACCCCAGAGAAAAACCTCAACATGGCGCCTAAGGACTTCTTCTTCCTACCTTCTTCATTTCTGCAGTGGCGCAAAAAGTTCCCACCCTTCTGAACTCTCACGTTAGCGCCAATTTCAAATCTCACTTGTGGGGAACCTTAGCCCCAATGAGAACTAATTCCTGGGCTCTGGAGCTGATATCTGAAAGAACTTGCCAATAAACGGGTTGCTGCCATTTATCTAAGCCCTACCATCTCCCCCTTAGTTCTATATAAGCACACAGCTTTGAGCAATAAAATTGGAATTCTCCCGGTGAAGTGTCATTGCGTGGGGAATTATTTCACACATGATCAGCAACAGGATATCCAAAGGTTCTCCAGTGCCACCTGGTCATGGGAATTTCAGAAATTTGATGGTATTTATTTAGCCATTTTTGAAGGATGAAGTTGGAGTCACTGTACGTTTCAATTAATGCAGGAACCATTATGTGGTGAGGAAGCTCATTTAAATTAAAACTCTGGAGAAATCTCACAGGCAAGGCTTCCCAAAGAGTGGCCAAAAGGTCACATGAAGCCAGGATCATTGAGGTCTACAATATGAGTTCCATATGTGTTTAGATTCTCAACTATGGCTGCCAAGTCTTTCAGAATAAAATCATGTGATATCCTGGCTGAGATTCTCACTGCACTGTGGAAAGACACCCTGGCACTCGATCTCAGTTTTCAAGGGAGGCTTCTCATGCGTGGCCTCCTAAAATCCCAACACATTTCATGGCAATACTTCTTTGAGGTAAATTCCAGAACTCAGTCTCTAAGAGGAATCATGCCAGAGTTCAAGCCCAGGTGGATCCAGTTATCTCTTCCAACCGCCAAACAAATGACCACAATTAAAACCAAACACTCCCACATGTCCCTCATCTTCTTCCATATAGACACTTATCATAACCTCTGGCTGGAGTTTTTCATGAGGGGTGCAGCCCAAGACAGTGTCAAAAATAAGCTCCCTTGCCCCTCATTTGCCTAAAGTCAAGGTGGCCTGGACACCCATCCGGTGAACCAGGAGTGATCAGATAGGCTAGCTGTTAATACTGCTCTGCATCTCCAATTTGAGGCCTACTGACTGTCAGGTATAGATTCTTTATATGATTTGGAGCCATGAGAAAACCCAAAAACCTATGGGCTAGCCTCTGCAGGGCTGTGCATAACTCATTTGACCCAAAGGATCCGTATTCTCACTTGATGGTGGTCAGGAACCTTACAAATGAATGCGAGAGACTTCATTCACAATAATTGCTCTTTTGGCCATTTTGGTTTTGGATGCACACATGGGATCTCTCTTTATATCCATCAGGTGCTGAGAATCTAAGCCACAACCTCACACAGGGCCAAGAGGCTGATTTAGACACATCCCTTTCCAAAGCAATTAAGCAAAGAGCCACAGGTGGTGCCCATTCATTTTCATTTGAAAACTGTTTTCTTCAGGCTTCACAAAGGGGTGGCCTGAGGCAAAGACCTTCCTGACATTCAGGGAAACAGAACAATTGATAAGCAAAAGGCCGAAAGCATGGTTTCTCAACTGAGACTTTCTTGGTCACACTGATATCTGTGTTTTCTGAGATGCTCGCCATTCCCTTCAGCTATCCGGGACATGGCAATGTCACAGAGCTTGGAGGTGGTACATATTTTGGACACAAAACCATGAGAATATTCTGGAGAGTGGTGAGAATTCTGGAAGAAACAGGAACTTAGGAAGGTAGCAGGTGTTGCCCATGGATAAGGCAAGCTGCAGTCCATTCATAAATTGGGCAGGATGAATGCCGGGAATCTTTCTACTATACAGGACATATCAATTGTTGCATTCTATTTTCTAATGTCTACAACCACGGACACAGTGGGATACACAGACATAGAAACACTTGCCTTGTCCAACGACTTACTAGAAGAAGACCACTCCAAATCAAACAAACCGTCTTTCCTACCTATTCTCAGATCATGAGACAAAACCACAAAATCACACCCACACCCACAAAGACACCTCCTTCCCCCATGTAACTCTGTGACTATCCGGAGTTTTCTCTGAGTGGTGGGCCATACTATGTTCCCCCAAAATGGCCTGTCCTATCTCAGATCTGGTCTCCTTGGCCAACTCTGTGAAGTTGTCAGGAGCCTGCGGTGAACCACTACCTACTTTCTCAGGAAAGGCCCCTATGCAGAGCTCTCCTGGTATTTGGCCATCCTCACATCTGTAGGTACCAAGAAAGACTGACACTCTCCTTGGTAAATTCAAACAAGTGAGCCTACTGGGTCTGGGACTGGACTGGCTCCGGGTGCCTGGCTTCCTGGATCCCAAGTTAAGAGAGTTCCATCACCAAGGAAGTGAGGTAGATCACTTCTTCAGGAACTGAATGAGGTCATTGCCTTGACAACCACTTTGTCCTAACAGTTGCTTTCAAGAGTCCCATGAGATGGGGGCTGCCCCTACTTCCTGTGACACTTTCACAAGTTAGAATGGTATATAAACCATGGGCACCCGGGAACAGCTCTCCACCTAGCACTGTTTTGGTCCATCTTCTCTACATTAAGAAGAGAGAGGCTGATTCATACACATCCCTTCATGCTGACAAGGTTGTTTGCCATAGAAGATGACTTTTCTCTCTCAGGTCTTTCGTAGCTGCCTACATCTTCTCAAGGGATCATTTCTGCATGGACCTTTGATGTTCTCAACAGCTGGAACATGCCCTACATTCCTGTATTTTAAGAGCAACCCTGTCCCTGCTGTTCTGTAAAGTTCGATTGAGAGAACAATGTATGGTTTTGGGTTAGTAACATGTTCAATTTGGGGTTAGGAATCCTTCTGCATGACGAATAATGGTTTTGGGAAACTATGATATTTACAAGAATATATAGGTGAAATATAAGTATAAAAACAGAAATCTATGGAAGATATGAAGTCCAGAAGGGCATTGGGCCCTTAATTGGTACACTTAGCTTTGAATTATTTAAGGGAAATTGCTTGGAAATGAAAGGAGACCCTCAGATAAATCTATATACAATGGCATAGGAGCTTGTACCTTGGATGATTGAATGTCGAAGAGAACATCCACTCAAAAAGGGATAGTCGGTAGGATTAGGAAGATAGTCAGTAGGTTTACAAAGAACAGTGAGAATAGGATTTAGACCAAAAGTTCTTAAGCAATAGGGTTTCATGTAGACAGTGAATGTAAATGTCAGCACAAGTGAAGAGTCAGTCACAATGATGAACAGGGGAAAATATGTAGGAAAATAGATATAAATAGAGACATTACTAAATCAGGCAAAGTATAAAGTGAGTGATAGGATTAGACATTTTCAACAGGCTTGAGGTTGAATATATAATCTTAGGAAAAAACAAAAATGTAGTCACCAATAAGATTGACATTTGAGAGCATTAGGCCACCTGGACATGGAAGGTTTTAGTAATCCATGCTCACTTTCCATTTAGGCTTTGGTACAAACTTAAGGGTGACCTTTGATTTTTTTGTACAGAATATTACTGTGATAAAATGTATATATAGATCAGGTGACATGAGTATTTCTTCCACCATTTTTTGAGGAATATTTTGAAAACGTATAAATTAGTATTGAGGGTAAAAATAGGTGTACATTGTGTCTATGAATATAGAGATAATGCATGAATAGATCATACAGTTAATAAATAATATAACTGGTTCCCCTTTAAATAATGTATTGAATTGATGTCTGAAAATATATAAGAAATCATATATTTTTTTTAATTAATTTTTATTGTAGGTTGTTCAAAACATTACATAGTTCTTGATATATCATATTTCACACTTTGATTCAAGTGGGATATGAGCTCCCATTTTTACCCCATATACAGATTGCAGAATCACATCAGTTGCAGAACCATTGATTTACATATTGCCATTCTGGTGTCTGTTGTATTCTGCTGCCTTTTCTATCCTCTACTATCCCCCCTCCCCCCTCCCCTCCCCTCTTCTCTCTCTACCCCCTCTACTGTAGTTCATTTCTCCCCCTTATATTTTCCTCCTTTCCCCTCACATCCTCTTGTATGTAATTTTGTATACCCCTAAGGGTCTCCTTCCATTTACATGCAATTTCCCTTCTCTCTCCCTTTCCCTCCCACCTCTCATCCCTCTTTAATGTTAATCTTCTTCTCATGCTCTTCGTCCCTACTCTGTTCTTAGTTACTCTCCTTATATCAAAGAAGACATTTGGCATTTGTTTTTAAGGGATTGGCTAGCTTCACTTAGCATAATCTGCTCTAATGCCATCCATTTCCCTCCAAATTCTATGATTTTGTCATTTCTTAATGCAGAGTAATACCCCATTGTGTATAAATGCCACATTTTTTTTATCCATTCGTCTATTGAAGGGCATCTAGGTTGGTTCCACAGTCTTGCTATTGTGAATTGTGCTGCTATGAACATGGATGTAGCAGTGTCCCTATAGTGTGCTCTTTTTAGGTCTTTAGGGAATAGACCGAGTAGGGGAATAGCTGGATCAAATGGTGGTTCCATTCCGAGCTTTCCAAGAAATCTCCATACTGCTTTCCAAATTGGCCGCACCAATTTGCAGTCCCACCAGCAATGTACAAGAGTACCCTTTTCCCCACATCCTCGCCAGCACTTGATGCTGTTTGACTTCCTAATGGCTGCCAATCTTACTGGAGTGAGATGGTATCTTAGGGTGGTTTTGATTTGCATTTCTCTGACTGCTAGAGATGGTGAGCATTTTTTCATATACTTGTTGATTGATTGTATGTCCTCCTCTGAGAAATTTCTGTTCAGGTCCTAGGCCCATTTGTTGATTGGGTTATTCGTTATCTCATTGTCTAATTTTTTTAGTTCTTTGTATATTCTGGATATTATGGCTCTGTCTGAAGTGTGAGGAGTAAAGATTTGTTCCCAGGACGTAGGCTCCCTATTTACCTCTCTTATTGTTTCTTTTGCTGAGAAAAAACTTTTTAGTTTGAATAAGTCCCATTTGTTGATTCTAGTTATTAACTGTTGTGCTATGGGTGTCCTATTGAGGAATTTGGAGCCCGACCCCACAGTATGTAGATCATAGCCAACTTTTTCTTCTATCAAATGCCATGTCTCTGATTTGATATCAAGTTCCTTGATCCACTTTGAGTTAATTTTGTGCATGGCGAGAGAAAGGGATTCAGTTTCATTTTGTTGCAAATGGATTTCCAGTTTTCCCAACACCATTTGTTGAAGATGCTATCCTTCTTCCATTGCATGCTTTTAGCCCCTTTATCGAATATAAGATAGTTGTAGTTTTGTGGATTGGCTTCTGTGTCCTCTATTCTGTACCATTGGTCCACCCGCCGGTTTTGTTACCAGTACCATGGTGTTTTTGTTACTATTGCTCTGTAGTATAGTTTGAAGTCTGGTATAGCTATCCCGCCTGATTCACACTTCCTGCTTAGCATTGTTTTTGCTATTCTGGGTCTTTTATTTTTCCATATGAATTTCATGATTGCTTTCTCTATTTCTACAAGAAATGCCGTTGGGATTTTGATTGGCATTGGATTAAACCTATAGAGAACTTTTGGTATTATCGCCATTTTGATGTTGTTACTTCTACCTATCCATGAACAGGGTATATTTTTCCATCTTCTAAGATCTTCTTCTATTTCTTTCTTTAGGGTTCTGTAGTTTTCATTGTATAAGTCTTTCACCTCTTTTGTTAGGTTGATTCCCAAGTATTTTACTTTTATTGAGGATATTGTGAATGGGGTGGTTGTCCTCATTTCCATTTCAGAGGATTTGTCGCTGATATACAGGAATGCCTTTGATTTATGCGTGTTGATTTTATAGCCTGCCACTTTGCTGAATTCATTTATTAGCTCTAATAGTTTCTTTGTAGACCCTTTTGGGTCTGCTAGGTATCGAATCATGTCATCTGCAAATAGTGATAATTTGAGTTCTTCTTTTCTATTTTTATGCCTTTATTTTCTTTCGTCTGTCTAATTGCTCTGGCCAGTGATTCGAGAACTATGTTGAACAGAAGTGGTGAGAGAGGGCATCCCTGTCTTGTTCCAGATTTTAGAGGGAATGCCTTCAGTTTTTCTCCATTCAGAATGATGCTAGCCTGAGGCTTAGCATAGATTGCTTTTACAATATTGAGGTATGTTCCTGTTATCCCTAGTTTTTCTAGAGTTTTGAATATAAAGGGATGCTCTACTTTGTCGAATGCTTTTTCCACATCTATCGAGATGATCATATGGTTCTTATTTTTAAGCCTATTGATGTGGTGAATAACATTTATTGATTTCCGTATATTGAACCAACCTTGCATCCCAGGGATAAATCCTACCAGATCATGTTGCACAATTTTTTTGATATGTTTTTGTATCCGGTTCGCCAGAAGTTTATTGAGGATTTTTGCATCTAGGTTCATTAGAGATATTGGTCTGTAGTTTTCTTTCTTTGAAGTGTCTTTGTCTGATTTAGGAATCCGGGTGATGTTGGCCTCATAGAATGAATTTGGAAGTTCTCCCTCTTTTTCTATTTTCTGAAATAGCTTGAAAAGTATTGGTATTAGTTCCTCTTTAAAGGTTTTGTAAAACTCTGCTGTATACCCATCCGGTCCTGGGCTTTTCTTAGTTGGTAGTCTTTTGATGGTATCTTCTATTTCCTCAATTGATATTGGTCTGTTAAGGTTGTCAATATCCTCCTGACTCAATCTGGGCAAATCATATAACTTAAGAAATTTATCGATGCCTTCACTATCTTCTATTTTGTTGGAGTATAAGGATTCAAAATAATTTCTGATAATCTTCTGTATTTCTGAAGTGTCTGTTGTGATATTGCCTTTTTCATCCCGTATGCTGGTAATATGAGTTCTCTCTCTTCTTCTCTTCGTTAGCGTGGCTAAGGGTCTGTCGATTTTTTTTATTTTTTCAAAGAACCAACTTTTAGTTTTGTCAATTTTTTCTATTGTTTCTTTCGTTTCGATTTCATTAATTTCAGCTCTGATTTTAATTATTTCTTGTCTTCTACTTCTTTTGCTGTTGTTTTTCTCTTCTTTTTCTAGGATTTTGAGTTGAAGTATTAGATCATTTATTTGTTGGTTTTTTCTTTTTTTAAGGAATGAACTCCAAGCAATAAATTTTCCTCTTAGAACTGCTTTCAATGTGTCCCATAGATTCCAATATGTTGTGTCTGTGTTTTCATTTATCTTTAAGAATTTTTTAATTTCCTCCTTGATGTCTTCTATAACCCATTGATCATTCAGTAACCTATTGTTCATTCTCCAAGTGATGCATGATTTTTCCTTATTTCTTTTATCGTTAATTTTCAATTTCATTCCATTATGATCAGTTAAGATGCATAGTATTATCTCTACTCCTTTATATTGTCTAAGAGTTGCCCTGTGACATAATATATGATCTATTTTTGAGAAGGATCCATGTGCTGCTGAGAAAAAAGTGTAACTGCTTGATGTTGGGTGGTATATTCTATATATGTCAATTAAGTCTAGGTTATTAATTGTGTTATTGAGCTCTATAGTTTCCTTATTCAACTTTTGTTTGGAAGATCTGTCCAGTGGTGAGAGAGGTGTGTTGAAGTCTCCCATGATTATTGTATGGTGGTCTATTAGACTCTTGAACTTGAGAAGTGTTTGTTTGATGAACATAGCTGCACCATTGTTTGGGGCATATATATTTATGATTGTTATGTCTTGTTGGTGTATGGTTCCCTTGAGAAGTATGTAGTGTCCATCTTCATCCCTTTTGATTAACTTTGGCTTGAAATCTATTTTATTTGATATGAATATGGACACTCCTGCTTTTTTCCGAAGTCCATATGAGTGATATGATTTTTCCCAACCTTTCACCTTCAGTCTAAGTATGTCTTTTCCTATCAAATGCGTCTCCTGAAGGCAGCATATTGTTGGGTCTTGTTTTGTGATCCATTCTACTAGCCTGTGTCTCTTAATTGGTGAGTTTAAGCCATTAACATTTAGGGTTATTATTGAGATATGGGTGTTCTTCCAGCCATATTGGTTTATTTATGTTACTAAACATGGTTTGTTTTCCTCTTTGATTATTCCCCCCCCTTCACTGTACTACCTCCCGCTGTTGGTTTTCATTGACATTTTCCATTTCCTCTTCCTGTAATATTTTGCTGAGGATGTTTTGAAGAGATGGTTTTCTAGCTGCAAATTCTTTTAACTTTTGTTTATCATGAAAGGTTTAATTTCATCTTCCATCCTGAAGCTTAATTTCACGGGATACACAATTCTTGGTTGTAACCCATTTTCTTTTAGTGTATGAAATATGTTATTCCAGGATCTTCTAGCTTTCAGAGTCTGTGTTAAAAGATCAGCTGTTATCCTGATTGGTTTACCCCTAAATGTAATCTGCTTCCTTTCTCTTGTAGCTTTTAAAATTCTCTACTTATTCTGTATGTTGGGCATCTTCATTATAATGTGTCTAGGTGTGGATCTCTTATGATTTTGCACATTCGGCGTCCTGTAGGCTTCTAGGATTTGGGATTCTGTCTCATTCTTCAAGTCTGGGAAGTTTTCTCGTATTATTTCGTTGAATAGATTGCTCATTCCTTTGGTTTGGACCTCAATACCTTCCTGTATCCCAATGACTCTTAAGTTTGGTCTCTTTATGTTTTCCCATATTTCTTGAATGTTCTGCTCATGGTTTCTTAACAGCTTTGCTGAGCTGTCTATGTTCTTCTCCAGTTGAAATACTTTGTCTTCATTGTCTGATGTTCTATCTTCTAAGTGTTCTACTCTGCTGGTAGTATTCTCAATTGAGTTTTTATGTTGGTTTATTGTTTCCTGAATTTCCAGGATTTCTGTTTGTTTGTTTTTTATAACCTCTATCTCCCTGAATAATTGATCTTTTGCTTCTTGGATTTGTTTATGTAATTCATTGTCGAAGTGGTCGAAGTGGTGTTTCATTGTCTGATTTTGCTGTCTAATATCTTCCTTGAGACTCCAGATCATCTGAAGCATGTATATCCTGAATTCTTTATCTGACATTCCATCTGCTGCAGATATTACCTCTTCTAAAGTTGAATTGACCTGCATTGCTTGTGGTCCTTTTTTTCCTTGTCTTTTCATACTGATCGCGTTTCTTTCTGCTTGGTGAAACTGTTGTGTTATTGATTTTTCCCCCTATATATTTATATTGCTTTTGTATAGCTGCATCGTCTCCCTTGCAGGCTTTGGCGGTGGTTCTGCCCCTCCTTCAATTGAGGCAATGTGCCTACCACGCCGGGAGGCCGCTGTGCCTCTACTTTCGATGGGCCTGTTCTTTCGGTGGTCACAGGTCCGCCTACCTTGCAGGAGTGAGCAGCGGTTTGGCCCCTCCGCTGGCCACTAGGCCTGTTCTGTCTGTCGGTTGCAGGTATGTCTACCTAAAAGGCGCTGGTGGCGGCTCTGCCCCTCCCCCAACCGGGGTGATGTATCTGGCGGGCCACTGGGCCTGTTTTGTTGGTGGTCACGGTTCCGCCTACATTGCACGTGCGTGGAGCAGCTGTGTCCCTCTGAGAGTTGCTGAGCCTGACCTGCCGGTGGATGGCAAGTCTGCCTACCTTGCAGGCGCAGGGGTGGCTCTGCCGCTCCGCGGGTCACTGGGCCTGATCTGCTGGTGAGTTGCAGGTCTGCCTAACTTGCAGGCGCCCGGCGGCTCTGCCCCTCCCCCATCCGGGGCGTTGCGATGTGTCTGGCCGGCCGCTGGGCCTGTTCCATTGGTGGTCATGGTTCAGCCTACCTAGCAGGCACGTGGGGCAGCTGTGTCCCTCCGCAGTTTTTTGGGCCTGACCTTTCGGTGGGTCGCAGGTCTGCCTACCTTGTAGGCTCGGGGGGTGGCTCTGCCGCTCTGTGGATTGCTGTGCCTGTTCTGCTGGTGGGTCGCGGGTCCGCCTACCTTGCAGGCACCCGGCGCCTCTGCCCCTCCACAACCGGAGCTATGTGTCTGGCGGTCCACTGGGCCTCTTTTGTCGGTGGTCACGGTTCCGCCTACCCTGCACGCGCATGGAGCAGCTGGGTCTTTCTGAGAGTTGCTGGGCCTGACCTGTCGGTGGGTGGCAAGTGCGCCTACCTTGCAGGCCCGGGGGTGGCTCTGCCGCTCCGCGGGTTGCTGGGCCTGATATGCTGGTGAGATGCAGGTCTGCCTAACTTGCAGGCGCCCGGCGGCTCTGCCCCTCCCCCAACCGGGGTGGGGCAATGTGTCTGGCCGGCCTCTGAGCCTGTTCTGTTGGTGGTCAGCGTTCTGCCTACCTAGCAGGCTCGTGGGGCAGCTGTGCCCCTCCGCAGTTTCTTGGGCCTGACCTGCCGGTGGGTGGCAAGTGCGCCTATCTTGCAGGCCCGGGGGTGGCTCTGCCGCTCCACAGTTTCTGGGCCTGATCTGCTGGTGATTCGCAGGTATGCCTAACTTGCAGGCGCCCGGCTGCTCTGCCCCTCCCCCAACCTGGGCGGGGCGATGTGTCTGGCCGGCCGCTGGGCCTGTTCTGTTGGTGGTCACGGTTCAGCCTACCTAGCAGGCACGTGGGGCAGCTGTGCCCCTCCGCAGGTTTTTGGGCATGACCTGCCGGTAGGTCACAGGTCTGCCTA
The DNA here is from genome assembly GCF_048772815.1 of Callospermophilus lateralis. Lineage (NCBI taxonomy): Eukaryota > Metazoa > Chordata > Mammalia > Rodentia > Sciuridae > Callospermophilus > Callospermophilus lateralis. Next base: position 206,070 of record NW_027513159.1, read on the forward strand.
CCTTGTAGGCTCGGGGGGTGGCTATGCCGCTTTGTGGATTGCTGTGCATTTTCTGCTGGTGGGTCGCGGGTCCGCCTACCTTGCAGGCGCCCGGTGGCTCTGCCCCTCCCCCAACCGGAGGGATGTGTCTGGCGGTTCACTGGGCCTGTTTTGTCGGTGTTCACAGTTCCACCTACCTTGCACACGCGTGGAGCAGCTGTTTCATTAGTGCCTGGGCACACTCTTCTTGTTGGCCTCCCTCAGGCCCTAAGTTTGTAGAGCTTGGGGCTGAGAAACCCCAGCCAATTTGCTTACCTTCTGGTAGCCACGCCCCCGTATCTGGTGCAAGAGACCTCAGTTGTCAGCACTGGTGGGAGCGGTAGCCGTGAGTCCCACGCCGAGGCGAGTCGGTGCAAGAGACCTCAGTTGTCAGCACTGGTGGGAGCGGTAGCTGGGAGACCCGCGCCGCGCAGCTACCGCCGGCTCCTGTGCCAGTGCTGCCTCCGGGTTTTCTTGACTACCACGCCGGCAGGTCGCTGGACCTGTTACGGGCCCGGGCGGCGGCTCTGTTCGGCCCCTCTGGCCTCCACAGTATTCAGCAGGACCCGGACCGAGAAACAGTTTCCGCGGGTTCTTTATCACCGAGCCAAAACAGTTCCGGGAGCCAGAATTCGGCCTCTCCGGACTTGGTGCATGCTCCGACAGGAGCAGGCTCCAAGAAGCAGTTTCAGCGGGTTCTATAGCCCTGGGCCAGAGCAGCTCCGGGAGCCGGAACTCCGACACTCCGGGCTCGGTGCGTGTTCTGATAGGAGCAGGCTCCAAGAAGCAGTTTCCGCGGGTTATTTAGCACTAAGTCTGAGCAATTTGTCTGCGAGATGCAGACAATTGTCAGCCTGAAATTACCTGTTCTATAGCTGAAAGAGCTGCAATCAGTCGAAAACAAGGATGGTGACGTCAGCTCTCCAAGACGGTGACCGCTGGCTTCCTCCGTGGTCTGACCGGTGTGGAGAACCAACCTGGAACGTTTCCTTTCCCTGTCTCCAACCCAGAATTCAGCTCCGAGCTCAGCAAATGCCTAGCTGGCAGGAGCCCACAGAATCAGCATTGCTGTATCTCTGCGCCACCAGCCTGTCATTTCCCAGCGCGCGCCACAGACTCCAGCCATGGGGTGATCTGCCGAACAAGCAGCGCTCCATACAGATGGACAGATCGCTTGCATTTGAGCCCCTGAAGCTGATCCTCGTGCGATGAAAATCCTTCCACTAGGTTTTGGAGCACCCCAATTTTGCTGGAAATTCCTAACAAGATAGCTTTTAGCCGTTCTAACTCGTCATTTTCCCTCACAGTGACGCAGTACACGGAGTTACTGCACTCCCTTTGCGGCCATCTTGCCTCTCAAGAAATCATATATTGATATAGAATCATTCATAACAACTAGTTATACATCTAATTGTAATCCTAGGCTTATGGTTTATCATGAAGAGTGTGTGAGTTTTGCTTCAAAAGTGATTATGGAAATCAAAAATAATGTGTTTTGAAAGAAGTCTCATGAAAAGACCAGTTTGAAACATGGCGGAACACGTGTTTTCTGAAGCAGAAAGTGATTGAAAGTGAAATATATGCCTATAAATTTGTGAACTTGTGGATGAAATATATATCCTATAATGTGCATAAACTGAAGAAATAGTAATGTACCAGTGTTGAAATAAAAATGACCTTCAAAATACTTATCATGTCCCATAGGAATTTACTTGCATTGATGTGAAACTGGATCAGTTACTGTAGAAATATTAGGATTCATATGCACCATTCACTGAAGTTAGTTTTCAATACTAGGAAAAAAATACGTATATCAGGTGAATGAATATTTCTGAGAATAATCTTGTGAAAAGTTTTTTATAAATCCACATACATATTCATGAATGAATTTAGGGAGTGTATAATAAGACACATATATTAAATATTTTGAAATATCTGGAGAGAATATATATATATATCCACACACAGATTTTAAAAATTAGCAATATATATGCCAATCGAATTACACCGTGAAATATGAATCATCCACAGATCCAAAAATATTCATTTTACTGGATATGGATTTATGTATAACTTTTTTCAACTAGGAAGCTCACCCATAGGTTGAATTTTCAGGTCAAACAGCATTTAAGAGGAGTGATCTCTTCTCACACTTTGTATCTGCCAAGTCATGTAACTCACAAGAATGTACGTGTGATACCAGGTAGGACTCTATATGTGCATATAAAAATACATGTGCTGAATAGAATACAGAGAAAGGGAGACAGGAATTCACATATTTGTTAACTTTAAAAGCACATGGAAAACTATTTCAACAAAAAATTGACTAGATTTATAACTCCTACCCTATATAATGCAAAAGGCAAGTCCAAGTATACAACATGCCTCCTCTGAACTGCTTGTATTTCTATTCTGTTTCCGTAATTTTTCTCCATTATATTAGGATTAGTATTCAGAATCTAGCAGGGCATGTGTTAGTGTCAGGATTCAGTATTTCAAATGTAAAATAGAAAAATGAATCCAATGTGTATGCAAATATGTGCTAAACAAAATCTTCCCACTCTCATCCAGAACAATTCCTTGACATTTTTTTCGCCCAAAGTAAGACACAATTAGAGGAGAAGAGTAATAAAATCTGTGAATAATATGCTCAGGAGTTTACAACCTTGGAAGTGGTAGAGGAGTTTCCCTAGTATGGGACAGGGTAAACACTCCATAAACATGGAGCTCTGCTGGCCTAAATACTTCTTGAGAAACTGCCTCTGAGTTTGGGCACTTGAAATATATGTTGTTGTCAGGAGCTTTAGCTTCTTTTTAGTGAGACTATCAAAGCTGTGTCTGCATCTATGTGACCTGGAGGACATGGTTTCTTATTTTCCAATGAACATGAGGCAGCAGTGCTGAATTCTCTCTTTGTAAGTAAACTGTGGCCACTGGGGGCTAAGGGTATTCCCATGTGGACTGGGAAGCGATTTGGTCATCCTCCACTTTTCGTGGTGTTTCTTGCTGCTGCACTGGGACTTTGGCATTTGCTTCATGAAATAAAAGAAGTTCAACTGGGACACAGTTCTGGAGGCAATTCTTTCATGTGTGGTTGGTCAGGGTCTGCAGGAGAATGCACCAACCAGGCTTCTATCCCACATAGCTTGGCCCCATGTCCATAGTAACCTGATTCTAAACATTGCCCGGAAACATCTCCATATAACCAGAAGCCTTTACATGGAAGGGTTTGCTGGCTGCACCATGTAAGTCACAAGCCATTTGGGATCCAATGGCAGATCCACATGGCCCCACCACAAATTTTTTATCACACACCTGCCTACCACTGCTCTAGGCCCACTACTCAGCAGGTTCCAACATACTGGCATCTCTGTTCTACACCATTTTCATGAAACCCACTCGATCAAGGCACTGTCTTGCATATTTACGATCAGCAACAGGACATCCAAAGTTTCTCCAGTGCCACCTGGTCATGGGAATTTCAAAAATTTCATGGTATTTATCTAGGCATTTTTCAAGGATGACGTTGCAGGCACTGTGGGTTTCAATTCATTCAGGAACCTTTAAATGGTGAGGAAGCTCATTTCAATGAATGCTCTGTAGAACTCTCACAGGCAAGACTTCCCAAAGAGTGGCCAAAATGTCACATGAAGCCAGTCCTATTGAGGTCTACAATGTGACGTCCATGGGTGTTGTGACTCTCAACAATGGCTGGCAAGTCTTTCAGAATTAAATCATGTGATCTTCTGGCTGAGATACCCAGGGCTCTGTGGAAAGCCACCCTGGGCCTAGATCTCAGTTTCCAAGGGTGATTCTCATGGGTGGACTCCTAAAATCCCAACAAAATTCATGGCAATACTTCTCTGAATTCAGTCTCTAAGGGGAATCACACCAGAGTTCAAGCCCAGGTGGTCCCAGTCATGTCTTCCAACCGGACACAAATGACCAAAATTAAAACCAAAACCCTCCCATATGGCCCTCATCTTCTTCCATATAGACACTAATCACAACCTCTGGCTGAAGGTTTCCATGAGTGGCGGAGTCCAAGAGAGTGTCCAAAATAACTCCCTTGCCCCTCATTGGCGTAAATTCAGGGTGGTCTGGACACCCTTCATGTGAAACAGGAGTGATCAAATATGCTAGACGTTAATACTTCTATGCTTCTCCAATTTGTGGAAAACTGAGTGTCAGGTATATATTTTTATGTGATTTGCAGTCATGAGAAAACACAAGCTCCTCTGCAGGTCTTTGAAGAACCCATTTGACCCAAAGGATCCCTATTCTCACTTGATGGAGTTCAAGAACTTTAAAGAGGAAGGCGACAGACTTCATCCACAAGGACTGCTTTTTGGCCATTTTGGTTTTGGATGCACACATGGGATCTTTCTTTACATCCACCACGTGCTGAGTATCTAAGCCACAACCTCACACAGGGCCAAGAGGCTGATTCAGACACATCCCTTTTCAAAGCAATTAAGCAAAGAGCCACAGGTGATCCATATTCATTTCCATTTGAAAACTGTTTTCTTCAGGCTTCACAAAGGGGTGGCATGAGGCAAAGACCTTCCTGACATTCAGGGCAACAGAACATTAGGTTAGCAAACGGCCCAAAGCAGTGTTTCTCCACTGAGACTTTCCTGGTCACACTGATATCTGAATTTTCTGAGACGCTCGCCATTCCCTTCAGCTATCCAGTACATGGCCATGTCACAGAGTTTGGAGGTGGTACATAACTTGGTCACAAAATCATGAGCCTATTCTGGAGAGTGGCCAGAATTCAGGAAGAAAACAGGAACTTAGGAAGATAGCAGGTGTTACCCATCCATAAGGCAAGCCACATTCCTTTCATACATTGGGCAGAAAGAATTCTGGTAAGCTTTCTACTAGCCTGGACACATCTTTGATGCATTCTCTTTTCTAATGTCTACAACCATGGACACAGTGGGATACACAGACATAAAAACACTCCCCTTGTCAAATCACTTGTTAGAAATCGTCCACTCCAAACCAAACAAACTGCCTTTCCTACCTATTCTCAAAACATGAGACAAAATCACAAACACACACTCACACCCACAAATTCACCTCCTTTCCCAAAGTAGGTCTCTGACTATCGGGTGTGACCTCTGACTGGTGGGCCGTACTATGTTCCCATCAAATGGCCTGTTCTGTCTCAGATCTGGTTTCCTTGGCCAACTCTGTGAAGTTGTCAGGAGACAACGGTGAGCCACTTCCTGCTTACTCAGGAAAGGCCACTCTTCAGAGCTTTCCTGGCATTTGGCCATCCTCACATCAGTAGATACCAAGAAAGACTGACTCTGTCTTTGGTAAATCAAAAGAAGTGAGACCACTGGGACTGGGCCTGGGACTAGATTTGTGTGCCTGGATGCCTGGATCCCACGTTCAGAGAGTTCCATCACCAAGAATGTGAGGTGAGGTCACTTCCTTCAGGAACTGAATGAGGTCAATGCCTTGGCAAGCACGTTGTCCTAACATTTGCTTCCAAAGGTCCCATGAAATGGAGGCTGTCCCTAATTCCTTTGACACTTTCACAAGTTAGAATGGTATATCAAACATTGGTAACCGGGAACAGCTCTCCACAGAGGCCTCGTTTGGTCCTTCTTCTCTACATAAAGAAGAGAGAGGCTGATTCAGACACATCCCTTCATGCTGACCAGGTTGTTTGCAATGAAAGATGACTTTTGCTCTCTCAGTTCCTTCATAGGTGCCTACAACTTCTCTAGGGATCATTTGCGCATAGACCTTTGAGTTTCTCAGCAGTTGGAAGATCCCCTAAATTCCTGTATTTTAAGACCAACTCTGTCCTTGCTCTTCTCTAAAGTTAGATTGAGGGAACAGTGTATGGTTACGGTTAATAACAGGTTTGATTTGGAATAGAAATCATTCTGCTGGATGAATAATGGTATTGGGAACCTGCGATATTTTCAAGAATATATAGGTAAAATATATGAATCTGAAAACAAAAATCTAGGTAAGATTTGAAGCCCAGAAGGGCATTGGGCCCTTGATTGGGTATTAAGCATAGGACCTTGTAACTTGGATGATTGATTTTCAAAGAGAACTTCCAGTCAAAATTGATAGTCAGGAGTATTAGGAAGATAGTCGGTATGTTTATAAAGGAGAGTGAGTATAGGATTTGGACCAAAAGTTCTTTAGCTATAGGGTTTCGGGTATTGAGTGAATGTAAATGTCAGCACATGTGAAGAATTAATCACAATGATGAACTGGGGAAAATATGTAGGAATGCAGATATCAATAGAGACTTTAGGAAATCTGGCAAAGTATAGTCGGTAGTGAAATGTTAATAAAATAGATTCTTGTCACTTCCTGTTTTTCTGTATGCTTAATAAAACACTGTTGAAATCTTGAGAAGTGATTTCTAATCTTTTTCCCAGAATGTGCTGTCCCCAACTGCCAAATTTCAGAATGTACTCCCTCACCCAGTTGCACGCAAACTGCTCACCCGCCCAGGCCCATCAATAAACTTTCCTCCCTGCCCTCTTCAAGGAAAGTATATAAGCTCTGCTTAAGCTGTTCTCAGGGTTCTCTGCTCTATTCAAATGAGCTCTGAGCCCCAGCATGCTGGACCCCCAATAAACCCTTTGTTTTTGCATGAGAGAGTCTCTTGGTGGTCTCTTCCCCCAATGCTCTTCCGATATTTATATATGGAGGTTCCACCGAAATCCAGCAGTGGTGAACGAGAGACCCCAATGGGCTACTCTCAGGGTAAGTAAGGCACCTCTTTCTGGTTTCAGGTTTCAGGTTAGGGCTTGGCAAAATGGCTGTCGATGAAGTGTGTGAGCTCTCTTTGATGGTGGCTGGCAGACGTGTCACAGAGCCACAAGCCAAGTCCCTGGGGGACGCCACAGAGGACTCCGGAATCGAGGAATAATAGTCTCCTCGACTCAGTGATACTTTGTTTCAGATTCGGTATTGCCAGCCCATCGGGTTTTGCCACCTGCTCAGTCTTGGTCTCAGTGTTGGACGTCCATTGCCTGTCTTTATTGTTTTCTCTTGTCTGTGTCCTGTGTCGTTGCTTTTACTGTTTGTGTATCTTTCATTATGGGACAGATCACTTCAATGCCTCTGTCCCTGACCCTTGATCTATGGACCAAAGTCCGCTTAAGGGCTCAGAATGTTTCTTTTTCAGTAAAACGCTGGACCTGGCAGACTCTGTGTGCCACAGAATGGCCCACCTTTGGATTCTGATGGCCCCTAGAAGGATCTTTCTACTTCCCACTAATTTAAAAAGACAGAGATATTGTCTTACAGCCAGGGCCACATAGCCATACTGATAAACAGGAATATACCTTAGCTTGGCAGGACCTCTGCAAATCTCCTCCTCCGTGGGTGAAGCCTTTCCTTGCTGTGTCCCCGTTCCTACTCCTTCCCCCACGATCTCTCAACCCCTCTGCTCCTCCACCTCCTCCACCCTCTGTTCTCCCTGAGTCACAAGATTTGACTCTACTGGACTCTCGTTCCCCTCCTTATCTTCTACCATTGTCCCACAACCCCCAACACCCTCTAAGTGATTCTCCAGCTGCTGACTCAGCCTCTCCGCAATTGGACTAAGCTAAGCCAGCCCAGGGCCCTCCAGATAACTCCCCTGCGTCACACACAGCCCCTCCTCCCCTGGAGGAAGCTGGAGTTGCTAAAGGAACTCGCTGGTGGCAAATGATTGAAAACCCTGGAACTCCCGTGTTGCTTCCCTCCATCCCTAAGGACCAATGATTGACGATGGCCATAGGGAAAAAATGCAAGTCTACCAGTATTGGCCTTCTCCTCTTCAGACCTATATAAATGGAAAAATAACAATCCTCCTTTTACCGAGGACCCAACCTGGCTCTCAGGTCTGGTGAAGTCATTGATGTTTTCACACCAACCTACTTGAGATGACTGCCAACAACTCCTAGGGACTCTCTTCATGACAGAGGAACAAAAGAGAATCCTCCTGGATGCTAGAAAAAAGTATCCTCGGACCAAATGCGTGACCGACAAAACTTCCCAATATATTCAAAGCCGGCTTTCTCTTGAAACGACCCAACTGGGACCCCAACACCTTTGAAGGTAGGGAGCATCTGTCCACTTATCGCCAGGCTCTAATAGTGGGTATCTTAGTGGCCGCTAGGTGACCAACTAATTTGGCCAAGGTAAGAGAGATTATTTAAGGGCCTGATGAATCTCCCTCTATGTTCCTAGAGATAATTATGTAGGTATATAAGAGACATACTCCTTTCGATCCTCAGGCAGAGGATCAAAAGGCATCTGTCACAATGGCCTTTATTGGGAAAGCTGCCCTGGATATTAAAAGAAAGTTACAATGCTTAGATGGATTACAAGATATGACTTTGAGGGATTTAGTCAGAGAACCCGAGAAGGTATACTTTAAGAAAGAAACTGAGGAAGAGAAGGGAGCTGAGTGAGGATAAAAGAAACAAAAGACAGACTAAGGCATTGACTAAGGTCCTGGTCACAACAACAAATAGGCCAGAAACTAAGAAACAGAGAGACAGAAAGGGATACCTGGGCACACACTAGAGGCCACCCCTGGCCTCAGATCAATGTGCCTACTCTAAAGAAAAAGGACACTGGGCCAAAGAGTGCCCTAGAAAGAGACAGCCATGCCAGCCAGATATTCTGACTCTGGAGTAATACTAAGAAAGTCCGGGTGACCTGCTCCGACCTCTCTGACCTCAAGGTAACTTTTGAAGTGGAGGGGAACACAATAAACTTTTAAGTAGATGCAGGGGGAATATACTCAGCCCGTAAGGCCCATTGGGCCCTCTACCGAATAAAAGGTCTCTAATTCAAGAGTCTAACAGAAGTAAATATCGGGCTTTGACAACTACGAGGACCATGGACCAGGGAAAAGGAAAAATCCATCACTCCTTCCTAGTAATCCCTGGCCACATTGATAGGCAGAGTTCTGCTCACCAAGCTCTGGGCCAAAATAACTTTTAACCCTGAAGGCCCCCAAGTGGAATTTTTTAATCCTTCAGTAACTACTCCTATAATCATGGCTCTAACTATGTCAGTAGCAAATGTTCATCAACTCACTCACCTTTGTTCAAAGAAACTGCATTCATTCGTGAAGGATCAAGAACACAGTTTTCCACTAACCTACTCACAGCAAAAGGAAATAACTGAATGGGTAACAAAAGCCTGTCAGGTCCATTAATTGGTTAAAGCTTACACTTCCAAGCTTCCTGCAGGAAAGCACCTATGAGGAACCAGACGAGGACATTTCTGGGAAGTGGACTTTACTGAAATTAAGCCAGTAAGGTATGGACTTAAATAACTCCTAGTCTTTGAACATACATTTTCAGGATGTATTGAAGCCTTCCCCAAACACACAAAAAAAAAAAAGAAATAAAAAAGAAGAAAAAAGAAACATTGCAAATGGTTGTAAAGAAGATCCTGGAAGATATTTATTCTCCCCTTGACGACCAGTAGTCTTAACCCTCATCAGCCCCTTAAGCTGCGATGGCTGATCACAAATCCTACTGGACACGAAGTATGGCCTATCTCGAATACAGCCAGCTTACGAACCTGGTGGCCATCTCTCCACCCAGTCATTTGTCAGCTGGCTATAGGTCTTTCCTATTGGGATATCCCTGATTAACAGGATCCCACTAAAATTCCATTAAATCCTTTCCGTACCATAGATAATGGAAACAAACATTATAGATGTAGGGACACGTGAGCCAGATGCAGGTTGGCTAGCCTAGATTACTATGTTTGCCCGGCAGACTATCAAAGCCACAAACAGTCACGGCTGTGGGGGGGGAGAGCAGACTTCTATTGTAAGTCATGGGGATGTGAGCATACAGGGACTGTCAGATGGAACCCAAACTCCTCATCAAATTCTGTACACAGCATTGGCCATATTACGAATTAGATAACCAAAACCGATGGCCCCCAGAGGGGTCTCTAGATCCTCAAATTCTGTGTGACCTTTTTAACTTCTGCAAGTGCTCAAAAGAATGAAAGGAGATTCCGCTATGTGGAGGCCTTCTCTCTCCTTTGCTCACATCCTGAACTATGCTTCTCCAATAGATGCTCACCCTCAGCCTTGTGCTCTAGACTCTCTGCTGTCACTCCCACCTCAGCAACTTGATTTCTCCCCTCCAATATCTAGATCAAAAACCCAAATCTCGACTGGTTCTCAGACCATTGCTCCCTTGCTGAGGTTGCAGGTACTGAGGTACCACTCCATTCACTCACTCCTCTCCTCTCCTGTCAGTGCCCGCACCGGGTCCCACCCAATCCTCTTACCACCTAATGCAAAGCTCAAACCCGCTGAGAAGAATCCTCAGACGCTAATACAAGATGTAATGAAAATGGCCTTTAATGTTGCTTTGTCATCACTAAAAACAGGTTACTAAGAATTTAAAGTCCCTCACAGGCTTTTTGGAATCTCACTCCCGTCTCCCCCTCTGTTCTATCTGTTCTACTGCTCAAGTTTTTGTTGCTATTAAGATCCCAAAGCCCTCTCCCAATATTCTTTTACATCTCTCCTTCCTCATTCTCAGATCCACAGAGCTGCTCTTATTTCTGCCTTCCAAATTGTTCCCCTCTGTACCAGGCCCACAGAAAAGTCTTAACTGACCTTCTCCAGAAGTCTTCACCATGGCTGATTTAGGACTTTCAGCAAAAGAGTCCCTATAAAAGAGTTCACTGTAGATAAACTTCCTATTTTTGTGTTGCCCTGGTCTCCTTGGCAACTGGCTAAAAAATTAAGCACTCCTGATCTAGACACACCCTTACTAGTTTTTCACAAAATATTTGAAAAAAAAGTCCTCTGGCCTTGAGCTGGGGCTTCACAGAGATGGCTACATTTCTAAGATAAAGAAGTTACAAACTGGGCTGTATGGAAACAGCTGGAAGGGGGAAAAAAAGAAAGGGAAGACACCCACACCCAGGTGTCCTTGAAAAGTTAACTTGCCCAAACTGAGGAAAAAACAGAAACAAAAACTGCTTTTTGTGAACTTCTGCAGACTGTGAACTTCTGAGCCCCTTCCCTTACGTGTTGGGTACAAAATTCTGAAACTACGTAACTTGGGTTTCAGGGGATTAATTGATTACAACAGAAGCAATGCCCTCTGAATCTGGTTGAAACCAAAAAAGACTGTTTCCGTGTCTTTGGTGCTATCTTAGGTGCCTTGCCTTGTCCGTCCCTACAACAGTATAATTCTATATACTTAAACATTGTTTATGTTTTCATGAAATGGTCAACAGATGTGATTAATTGTGAAATGGTGCAGATGTTTCCCAGAGTGCTCTATCATGACGCATGTTCATCTGAAGATCAAAGAGGGGGACATACAACCCGGTTCCGCTGGGAACATATGTCCCTCACCTTAGCCATTCTATTACGAATAGGAGTTGCTGCAGGGTTGGGCACAAGAACCACTGCTCTGGTCCATGGGACACAACAAGTGACCCAATTAGAAGAAGCAATAGATCAAAACTTAAAGATTTTAGAAACCTCCATCACAGCTTTGCAGGAATCTTTAACCTCTCTCTCTGAAGTTGTTTTACAGAAAAGGCGAGGGTTGGACCTCCTTTTCATGACAGAAGGGGGCCTTTGTGCTTCATTGAGGGAAGAATGTTGTTTTTATGTCGACAATACTGGAGTTGTAAAAAAATCTATGAGTAAATTAAAAAGATGCCTTGAAGAGCAACAACGAGAGAGAGAGGCACAAAAACGGTAGTTTGAGTCTTTTTTTACACAGTCCCCCTGGTTAATTACGTTTTTATCAACCCTGGCCGGTCCAATAATAATCCTCATAGTATTACTAACTATAAAACCCTGTTTCCTCAACCATGTAATTTCTTTTCTCCAAGCTCAAATTGGACAAATTAAAATTATGGTAATACCCCACTAGCAGACATAGAATGTGACACCCCACAAAGATCACTTTTATGATTAAAAGTAGCCAGAAAAAGAAGTGGGGAATGAAAGGTTAATAAAATATGTACTTGTCACTTCCTGTTTTTCTGTACACTTAACGAAACACTGTTGAAATCTTGAGAACTCTTTGCTAATCTTGTTGCCAGAATGTGCTGTCCCCAATTGCCAAACTGCAGAATCTACTCCCTCACCCGGTTGAATAGAAACCTGAACTGTACTTGGATCATTGAATGTAGAAGAGAACATCCATTCAAAAAGTTATAGTCAGTTGGATTAGAAAGATAGTCGGTAAGTTTAGGAAGAAAAGTGAGTAGAGGATTTGGAACAAAAGTTCTTTAGCAATAGGGTTTTGGTTAGAGAGTCAATGTAAATGTCAACACAAGTGAAGAGTCAGTCACAATGATGCACAGGGCAAAATATGTAGGAAAGCAGATATCAATAGAGACATTAGGAAATCAGGAAAAGAATAAAGTGAGTGATGGGATTAGATATTTTCAACAGGGTTGAGGATGAATATGTGAGCTTAGGATAAAACAAATATGAAGTCAACAATAGGATTGACATTTGATAGCATTAGCGTAGCCCAAGACAGTGTCCAAAATAAGCTCTGTTGCCCCTCATTTGCCTAAATTCCCAGTGGCCTGTACACCCTTCCTGTGTACCAGGAGTGATCAAATAGGCCTGCCCTTAATACTGCTCTGCTTCTCCAATTTGAGTCCTACTGAGTGTCGGGTACAGATTCTTTAAGTGAATTGGAAAGATGAGAAAACTCAAGCACCTATTGGATAGCCTCTGAATAGATTTGAAGAACTCATTTGACCCAAAAGATCCCTATTCTCACTTGATGGAATTCAGGAACCTTACAGAGGAAGGCAAAATACTTCATCAACAATGACTGCTCTTTTTGCCACTTTGGATTTTATGCACCCATGGGATCTTTCTTTAGATCCATCAGGTGCTGAGAATCTAAGTCAAAGAATCACACTGGGCCAAGAGGCTGATTCACACACATCTCTTTCCAAATCAATTAAGGAAAGAGCCAAAGGTAAAGCATATTCATTTCCATTTGAAAAATCTTTCCTTCAGGATTCACAAAGGGTTGGCCTGAGACAAAGACCTTCCTGACTCTCAGGGCAACAGAACAATAGGTAAGCAAATGGCCCAAAGCAGGGATTCTCCACTGAGACTTTACTGGTCACACTGATATCTGAGTTTTCTGAGATGCTCGACATTCCATTCAGCTATCCAGTACATGGCCATGTCACAGAGCTTGGAGGTAGTACATATCTTGGACACAAAACCATGAGCCTATTCTGGAGATTGGCCATAATTCAGGAAGAAAACAGCAACTTAGGAAAGTAGCAGGTATCGCCCATCAATAAGGCAAACCACAGTCAATTCATAAATTGTGCTGGATGAATGCTGGGAAGCTTTCTATGAGACAGGACACATCCATTGATGCATTCTCTTTTCTAATGTCTACAAGCACGGACACAGTGGGATACACAGACATAGAAACACTTGCATTGTCAAACGACTTACTAGAAACAGTTCACTCCAAACCAAACAAACTGCCTTTTCTACCTATTCTCAGAACATGAGACAAAACCACAAACCCACACCCACTGTGTCCGTTGTTGTAGACATTCGAAAAGAGAATGCATTAATGAATGTGTCCTGTCTAGTATAAATCATCCCATAATTCATCCTGCCCAATATATGAATGGACTGCAGCTTGTCTTATCAATGTGCAACACCTGCTATCTTTCTACGTTGTTGTTTTCTTCCTGAATTCTGGCCACTCTCCAGAATAGGCTCATGGATTTGTGTCCAAAATATGTACCACCTCCAAGCTCTGTGACATGGCCATGTACTGGATAGCTGAAGAGAATGGCGAGCATCTCAGAAAACTCAGATATCAGTGTGACCAGGAAAGTCTCAGTGCAGAAACCCTGCTTTGGGCCTTTTGCTTACTTATTGTTGTGTTGCACTGAATGTCAAGAAGGTCTTTGCCTCAGGCCACCCCTTTGTGAAGCCTGAAGAAAACAGTTTTCAAATGGAAATGAATGGGCCTCACCTGTGGCTCTTTGCTTAATTGCTTTGGAAAGGGATGTGTCTTTATCAGCCTCTTGGGCCTGTGTGTGGCTGTGACTTAGATTCTCAGCACCTGATGGATCTTAAGAATGATCCCATGTGAGCTTCCAAAACCAAAATGGCAAAAAATTTCATTCATTGTGGATGAAGTCTCTTGCCTTCCTCTGTTAGGTTCCTGCACTCCATCAAATGACAATAGGGATTCTTTGGGTCAAATGAGTTTTTCAAAGCCCTGCAGAGGTGCTTGTGTTTTCGCATGACTCTAAATCATCTAAAGAATCGATACCTAAAATCAGTAGGCCTCAAATTGGAGAAACACAGAAGTATTAACCGCAGGCTTATTTGTTCACTCCTGGTTCACAGAAACGGTGTCCAGGCTACCCTGACTTTAGGCAAATGAGGGGCAAACGAGGAGATTTTGGACACTGTCATTGGCTGCGCCCCTCAGGGAAACCTCCAGCCAGAGGTTAAGATGATTGACTATACGGAATAAGATGAGGGCCATGTGGGAGTGTTTTGGTTTTAATTTTGGTCATTTGTGTGGCATTGGAAAAAATGACTGGGTCCACGTGGACTTGAACTCTGGTGTGATTCCCCTTAGAGACTGGGTTTTTGGAACTGAACTCAGAGAAGCATTGCCATGAATTTTGTTGGGATTTTAAGAGGCCACGCATGAAAGTCGCTCTTGGAAACTGAGACTTAGGCCCCGGGTGGATTTCCACAGAGGCCTGGGAATCTCAGCAAGGATATCACATGATTTTATTCTTAAAGAAATGGCAGCCATAGTTGAGAGTCAAAACACACATGGACCTCAGATTGTAGACCTCAATGGGCCTCGCCTAATGTGACCTTTTGTCCACTCTTTGGGAAGCCGTGCCTGTGAGAGTTCTCCAGAGATTTCATTGAAATGAGCTTCCTCACCATTTAATGTTTGCTGAATGAACTGAAACCCACAGTGCCTCCAACTTCATGCTTGAAAAATGGCTAGATAAATACCATGAAATTTTTGAAATTCCTATGACCAGGTGACACTGGAGAAACATTGGATGTCCTGTTGCTGATCATGAGTATACCAGACAGTGCCTTGATTTACTGAGTTTCATGAAAATGTTGTAGAACAGAGATGCCAGTAAGTTGGGGCCTGCTGAGTAGTGGGTCTAGAGCAATGGTGGGGAGGTGTTTGATAAAACATCCGTGGTAGGGCCATGTTTATCTACCATTGGATTCCAAATGGCTTGTAACTGACATGGTGCAGCCAGCAGACCCTTATTTGTAAAGGCATCTTGTTATATGGAGAGATTTCAGAGGAAAATTAAGAATCAGGTTGATATGGACAAGGGGGCAATGGGCAAGCTGTGAGAGATAGGAGCCTAGTTGGTGCATTCTCTTGCAGACCCTGACCCACCACACGTGACAGAACTCCCTCCAGCACTGTGTCCCAGTTTAGCTCCTAGTATTTCGTGAAACAAATACCAAACTCACAGTGCAACAGCAAAAACACCACAAAAAGTGGAGGAGGACCAAATGGCTTCACAGTCCACACGGGGAGACACTTAGTCCCCAGTGGCCTCAGTTTACCTACAAAGAGAGGATTCAGCACTGCTTCATCTAGTTCATTGGAAAATAAGAAACCATGTCCTCCAGGTCACATAGATGCAGACCCAGCTTTGATGGTCTCACTACAGAGGAAGCCAAATCTCCTGAAAACAACATATATTTCAAGTGTGGAAGCTCAGAGGCAGTTTCTCAAAAAGTTTTTAGGCCAGCAGAGCTCCATGTTTGTGGAGGGTTTACTCTGTCCCTTAGTTTTGGAAACTCCTCTACCACCTCCAAGGTTGTGAACTCCTGAGCATTTTCCATTCCAGATATGTATTCACTGATTTTGTAACTCTTCTCCTCTAATTGTGTCTTACTTGGGGTGAAGGTAATGTCAAGGCTTTGTTCTGGATGAGAGCGGGAGGATATTTGTGCAGCATATATTTACATACACATTGGATTCATTTTCCAATTTTCCATTCGAAATACTGAATCCCTGACACTAACCCATACCTAGTAGACTCAGACTATTCATCCTAATATAATGGAGAAAATTAACCCAACACATTAGAAATACAAGTACTTCAGAGGAGACATGTTGTATAGTTGGACTTGACATTTGCATTATATAAGGTAGGAGTTATAAATCTAGTCAAATTTAATTGAAATATTCTCCATGTGTTTTTAAACTTAACAAATATGTGAATTCTTGTTTCCCTTTTCTGTAGCCTATTCACACATGTATATTTATATGCATATATAGAATCCTACCAGGTATCACACGTACATTTTTGTGAGGTGGCTGTCTTGGCAGATAAAAATTGTGAGAAGAGTTCACTCCTCCTAAATGCTGTTGGAAATGAAAAATCAACCTATAGGAGAGCGTCCTAGTAGAACAACATTATACATTACCTCATGTTCAGTAAAATAAATATTTTTGCATTTGTGGATGATACATATTTACTGATGAATTTCGATTGGCATTTATATTGGTATTTTTAATGTCTGTGAGTGTTTGTGTGTGTGTGTGTGTGTGTGTGTGTGTATAGATATAGATATAGATATAGATATACCCTCCAAATTTTTCAAAATATGAAATATATGCGTCTAATATACACTCTCTAAATTCATTCATGTTCATGTATGTGGATTTATAATCCACTTTTCACAAGATTATAATCAGAAATATTCATCCACCTGAAATACATATTTGTTTCCTAGTACTGAAAACTAACTTCAGTGAATGGTGCATACAAATCCTAATTATTCTACATTAACTGACACAGTCTAACATCAATGCAAGTAGACTCCTATGGGACATGATCTGTAATTTGTCATTCATTTGTATTCGACACTGGTACATTATTGTTTCTTCAGTTTTTGCACATTACAGGATATACATTTCATCCACAAGTTCACAAATCAATAAGCATTTGTTTCAACTTTCACCACTTCTTGCTTCAGAACACATGTATTGTCAGGGATTCTTGACTGGTCTTTTCATGAGACTTCTTTCCAAACACATTATTTTGAATTTCCATAATCATTTTGAAGCAAAACTCACACACTCTTCATGATAAACCTAAACACAAATATTTCCATTACATATATACCTGGTTGGAATGAATGATTGTATATCAATATACGATTTCCTTTAATTTTTCAGATATCAGTTCAATTCATTATTTAAAGTTCAAAAAAGTTATATTATTTATTCACAGTATGGTCTATTCATGCTTTTTCTCTATGTTCCTAGAAACAGGGTACACCTCTTTGTACCCCTGATTCTCATTTTACATCTTCAATATATTACTCCCAGAAATGGTGAAAGAAATACTCATGTCACCTCATTATCACAGTAATATTCTGGACCAAAAATGGAAAGGTCACACTTATGATTGTACCAAAGCCTAAATGGAAAGTGAACATGGATTTCTAAAAAAATCCATGTCCAGGTTGCCTAATGCTGTCAATTGTCAATCCTATTAGTAACTACATATTTGTTTTTTTCCTAATTTATATATTCAAACTCAACCCTGTTGAAAATGTCTAATTCTATCACTCACTTTATACTTTGCCTGATTTCGTAAAGTTTCTATTGATATCTGCTTTTCTACATATTTTCCCCAGTTCAACATAGTGACTGACTCTTCATATGTGCTGACATTTACATTCACTCAACAACCGAAAGTCTATTGCTAAAGAACTTTTGGTCCAAATCCTATACTCACTCTTCTTCCTAAACCTACCGACTATCTTCCTAATCCTACTGAATATCCCTTTTTGACTGGATGTTCTCTTCTAAATTCAATCATCCAATGTACAAGGTCCTATGCCATTGTATATCGAATTATCTGAGGCATCTTTGCAGAACATCATTCAAAGCTAAGTATCCCAATCAAGGGCAAAACCCTTCTGGGCTTCAAATCATACCTAGATTTCTGTTTTCCTACTTATATTTCACCTCTATATTCTTGTAAATATTGCAAGTTCCCAATACCATTATTCATCACACAGAATCACTCGTAACCCAAATCAAACCTGTTTTTAACCCCAAGTATACACTGTTCCCTCAATCATTTTACAGAAGAGCAGGGACAGAGTGGTTCTTACAATACAGGAAAGTTGGGGACCTTCCACCTGATGAGAACCTCAAATGTCCATGCACAAATGATACCTGGAGAAGTTGTAGGCAGGTATGAAGCACCTGAGAGAGCAAAAGTCATCTTCCATGGCAAACAACCTGGTCAGGATGAAGGGATGTGTCTGAATCTGAATCTCTCTCTTCATATTGTAGAGAAGATGGACCAAACCAGGGCTGAGTGGAGAGCTGTTCCCGGGTGCCAATGGTGATATACATTCTACCTTATGAAAGTGTCACAGGAAGCGGGGGCAACCTCCATTTTATGTTACCCTTTGAAGCAACTGTTTGGACAAAGTGGTTGCCAAGGCAGTGACCTCATTCAGTTCCAAAGAATGTGACATACCTCATTTCCTTGGTGATGGAACTCTCTGAACTTGGTATCCAAGAAGCCAGGCACCCAGAGGCAGTCGCAGTCCCAGTCCCAGTGGGCTCACTTGTTTGGATTTACCAAGGACAGAGTCAGTTTTCTTGGTACCTAATGATGTGAGGATGGCCAAATGCCAGGAGAGCTCTGAAGATGGACCTTTCCTGAGAAAACAGGTAGTGGCTAACCACTTTTTCCTGACATCTTCACAGAGTTGGTCAAAGAAACAAGATCTGAGAGAAGACAGGCCATTTTGGGGGAACATAGTATGGCCCACCAGTCAGAGGACACTCCGGATAGTCACAGACATACTTGGGGGAAGGAGGTGCCTTTGTGGGAGTGGGGGTGGGTTTGTTGTTTTGTCTCATGTTCTCAGAATAGATAGGAAAGGCGGTTTGTTTGGTTTGGAGTGGACAGTTTCTAGTAAGTCATTTGACACGGCGAGTGTTTCTGTTTCTGTGTATCCCACTGTGTCCATTGTTGTAGACATTAGAAAAGAGAATGCATTAATGGATGTGTCCTGTTTAGTATAAATCATACCAAAATTCATTCTGCCCAATATATGAATGGACTGCAGCTTGTCTTATCGATGTGCAACACCTGCTATCTTTCTAAGTTGTTGTTTTCTTCCTGAATTCTGGCCACTCTCCAGAATAGGCTCATGGATTTGTGTCCAAAATATGTACTACCTCCAAGCTCTGTGACATGGCCATGTACTGGATAGCTGAAGAGAATGGCGAGCATCTCAGAAAACTCAGATATCAGTGTGACCAGGAAAGTCTCAGTGCAGAAACCCTGCTTTGGGCCTTTTGCTTACTTATTGTTGTGTTGCACTGAATGTCAAGAAGATCTTTGCCTCAGGCCACCCCTTTGTGAAGCCTGAAGAAAACAGTTTTCAAATGGAAATGAATGGGCCTCATCTGTGGCTCTTTGCTTAATTGCTTTGGAAAGGGATGTGTCTTTATCAGCCTCTTGGGCCTGTGTGTGGCTGTGACTTAGATTCTCAGCACCTGATTGATCTTAAGAATGATCCCATGTGAGCTTCCAAAACCAAAATGGCAAAAAAATTCATTCATTGTGGATGAAGTCTCTTGCCTTCCTCTGTTAGGTTCCTGCACTCCATCAAATGACAATAGGGATTCTTTGGGTCAAATGAGTTCTTCAAAGCCCTGCAGAGGTGCTTGTGTTTTCGCATGACTCTAAATCACCTAAAGAATCGATACCTAAAATCAGTAGGCTTCAAATTGGAGAAACACAGAAGTATTAACGGCAGGCTTATTTGTTCACTCCTGGTTCACAGAAACGGTGTCCAGGCTACCCTGACTTTAGACAAATGAGGGGCAAACGAGCTGATTTTGGACACTGTCATTGGCTG
This sequence comes from Callospermophilus lateralis, assembly GCF_048772815.1. NCBI lineage: Eukaryota > Metazoa > Chordata > Mammalia > Rodentia > Sciuridae > Callospermophilus > Callospermophilus lateralis. The sequence continues at coordinate 226,036 of NW_027513159.1, forward strand.
CGCCCCTCATGGAAACCTCCAGCCAGAGGTTAAGATGATTTACTATATGGAATAAGGTGAGGGCCATTTGGGAGTGTTTTGGTTTTAATTTTGGTCATTTGTGTGGCATTGGAAAAAATGACTGGGTCCACGTGGGCTTGAACTCTGGTGTGATACCCCTTAGAGACTGGGTTTTGGAACTGAACTCAGAAAAGCATTGCCATGAATTTTGTTGGGATTTTAAGAGGCCACGCATGAAAGTCGCTCTTGGAAACTGAGACCTAGGCCCCGGGTGGATTTCCACAGAGGCCTGGGAATCTCAGCAAGGATATCACATGATTTTATTCTTAAAGAAATGGCAGCCATAGTTGAGAGTCAAAACACACATGGACCTCACATTGTAGACCTCAATGGGCCTGGCCTAATGTGACCTTTTGTCCACTCTTTGGGAAGCCATGCCTGTGAGAGTTCTCCAGAGATTTCATTGAAATGAGCTTCCTCACCATTTAATGTTTGCTGAATGAACTGAAACACACAGTGCCTCCAACTTCATGCTTGAAAAATGGCTAGATAAATACCATGAAATTTTTGAAATTCCTATGACCAGGTGGCACTGGAGAAACATTGGATGTCCTGTTGCTGATCATGAGTATACCAGACAGTGCCTTGATTTACTGAGTTTCATGAAAATGGTGTAGAACAGAGATGCCAGAAATTTGGAGCCTGCTGAGTAGTGGGTCTAGAGCAGTGGTGGGGAGGTGTTTGATAAAACATCCGTGGTAGGGCCATGTGGATCTACCATTGGATTCCAAATGGCTTGTAACTGACATGGTGCAGCCAGCAGACCCTTATATGTAAAGGCATCTTGTTACATGGAGAGTTTTCAGAGGAAAATTAAGAATCAGGTTGATATGGACAAGGGGGCAATGGGGCAAGCTGTGAGAGATAGGAGCCTTGTTGGTGCATTCTCTTGCAGACCCTGACCCACCACACGTGACAGAACTCCCTCCAGCACTGTGTCCCCGGTTAGCTCCTAGTATTTCGTGAAACAAATATCAAATTCACAGTGCAGCAGCAAAAACACCACAAAAAGTGGAAGAGGACCAAATGGCTTCACAGTCCACACGGGGAGACACTTAGTCCCCAGTGGCCTCAGTTTACCTACAAAGAGAGGATTCAGCACTGCTTCATCTTGTTCATTGGAAAATAAGAAACCATGTCCTCCAGGTCACATAGATGCAGACCCAGCTTTGATGTTCTCACTACAGAGGAAGCCAAATCTCCTGAAAACAACATATATTTCAAGTGTGGAAGCTCAGAGGCAGTTTCTCAAAAAGTTTTTAGGCCAGCAGAGCTCCATGTTTGTGGAGTGTTTACCCTGTCCCTTTGTTTTGGAAACTCCTCTACCACCTCCAAGGTTGTGAACTCCTGAGCATTTTCCATTCCAGATATGTATTCACTGATTTTGTAACTCTTCTCCTCTAATTGTGTCTTACTTGGGGTGAAGGTAATGTCAAGGCATTGTTCTAGATGAGAGCGGGAGGATATTTGTGCAGCATATATTTACATACACATTGGATTCATTTTCCAATTTTCCATTTGAAATACTGAATCCCTGACACTAACCCATACCTAGTAGACTCAGACTATTCATCCTAATATAATGGAGAAAATTAACCCAACACATTAGAAATACAAGTACTTCAGAGGAGACATGTTGTATAGTTGGACTTGACATTTGCATTATATAAGGTAGGAGTTATAAATCTAGTCAAATTTATTTGAAATATTCTCCATGTGTTTTAAACTTAACAAATATGTGAATTCTTGTTTCCTTTTTCTGTAGTCTATTCACACATGTATATTTATATGCATATATAGAATCCTACCAGGTATCACACGTACATTTTTCTGAGGTGGCTGTCTTGGCAGATACAAATTGTGAGAAGTGTTCACTCCTCCTAAATGCTGTTGGAAATGAAAATTCAACTTATAGGAGAGCGTCCTAGTAGAACAACATTATACATTAACTCATGTTCAGTAAAATAAATATTTTTGCATTTGTGGATGATACATATTTACTGATGAATTTCGATTGGCATTTATATTGGTACTTTTTAATGTCTGTGAGTTGTGTGTGTGTGTGTGTGTGTGTGTATAGATATAGATATAGATATAGATATACTCTCCAAATTTTTCAAAATATGAAATATATGTGTCTAATATACACTCTCTAAATTCATTCATGTTCATGTATGTGGATTTATAATCCACTTTTCACAAGATGATAATCAGAAATATTCATCCACCTGAAATACATATTTGTTTCCTAGTACTGAAAACTAACTTCAGTGAATGGTGCATACAAATTCTAATTATTCTACAGTAACTGACCCAGTCTAACATCAATGCAAGTAGACTCCTATGGGACATGATATGTAATTTGTCATTCATTTGTATTCGACACTGGTACATTATTGTTTCTTCAGTTTTTGCACATCACAGGATATACATTTCATCCACAAGTTCACAAATTAATAAGCATTTGTTTCAACTTTCACCACTTCTTGCTTCAGAACACATGTATTGTCAGGGTTTCTTGACTGGTCTTTTCATGAGACTTCTTTCCAAACACATTATTTTGAATTTCCATAATCATTTTGAAGCAAAACTCACACACTCTTCATGATAAACCAAAACACAAATATTTCCATTACATATATACCTGGTTGGAATGAATGATTGTATATCAATATACGATTTCCTTTAATTTTTCAGATATCAGTTCAATTCATTATTTAAAGTTCAAAAAAGTTATATTTTTTATTCACTGTATGGTCTATTCATGCTTTTTCTCTATGTTCCTAGAAACAGGGTACACCTCTTTGTACCCCCGATTCTCATTTTACATCTTCAATATATTGCTCCCAGAAATGGTGAAAGAAATACTCATGTCACCTCATTATCACAGTAATATTCTGGACAAAAAATGGAAAGGTCACACTTACGATTGTACCAAAGCCTAAATGGAAAGTGGACATGGATTTCTAAAAACATCCATGTCCAGGTTGCCTAATGCTGTCAATTGTCAATCCTATTGGTGACTACATATTTGTTTTTTTCCTAATTTATATATTCAAACTCAACCCTGTTGAAAATGTCTAATTCTATCACTCACTTTATACTTTCCCTGATTTCGTAATGTTTCTATTGATATCTGCTTTTCTACATATTTTCCCCAGTTCAACATAGTGACTGACTCTTCATATGTGCTGACATTTACATTCACTCAACAACTGAAAATCTATTGCTAAAGAACTTTTGGTCCAAATCCTATACTCACTCTTCTTCCTAAACCTACCGACTATCTTCCTAATCCTACTGAATATCCCTTTTTGACTGAATGTTCTCTTCTAAATTCAATCATCCAATGTACAAGGTCCTATGCCATTGTATATCGAATTATCTGAGGCATCTTTGCAGAACATCATTCAAAGCTAAGTATCCCAATCAAGGGCAAAACCCTTTTGGGCTTCAAATCATACCTAGATTTCTGTTTTCCTACTTATATTTCACCTCAATATTCTTGTAAATTCTGCAGGTTCCAATACCATTACTCATCACACAGAATCACTCATAACCTAAATCAAACCTGTTTTTGACCCCAAGTATACACTGTTCCCTCAATCATTTTACAGAAGAGCAGGGACAGAGTGGTTCTTACAATACAGGAAAGTTGGGGACCTTCCACCTGATGAGAACCTCAAATGTCCATGCACAAAAGATTCCTGGAGAAGTTCTAGGCAGGTATGAAGCACCTGAGAGAGCAAAAGTCATCTTCCATGGCAAACAACCTGGTCAGGATGAAGGGATGTGTCTGAATCTGCCTCTCTCTCTTCTTATTGTACAGAAGATGGACCGAACCAGGGATGAGTGGAGAGCTGTTCCCGGGTGCCAATGGTGATATACATTCTACCTTATGAAAGTGTCACAGGAAGTAGGGGCAACCTCCATCTTATGTAACCCTTGGAAGCAACTGTTAGGACAAAGTGGTTGCCAAGGCTGTGACCTCATTCAGTTCCAAAGAATGTGACATACCTCATTTTTTTGGTGATGGAACTCTCTGAACTTGGTATCCAAGAAGCCAGGCACCCAGAGGCAGTCCCAGTCCCAGTCCCAGTGGGCTCACTTGTTTGGATTTACCAAGGACAGAGTCAGTTTTCTTGGTACCTAATGATGTGAGGATGGCCAAATGCCAGGAGAGCTCTGAAGATGGACCCTTCCTGAGAAAACAGGTAGTGGCTAACCACTTTTTCCTGACATCTTCACAGAGTTGGTCAAGGAAACAAGATCTGAGAGAAGACAGGCCATTTCGGGGGAACATAGTATGGCCCACCAGTCAGAGGACACTCCGGATAGTCACAGACCTACTTGGGGGAAGGAGGTGCCTTTGTGGGAGTGGGTGTGGGTTTGTTGTTTTCTCTCATGTTCTGAGAATAGATAGAAAAGGCGGTTTGTTTGGTTTAGAGTGGACAGTTTCTAGTAAGTCATTTGACACGGCGAGTGTTTTTGTTTCTGTGTATCCCACTGTGTCCGTTGTTGTAGACATTAGAAAAGAGAATGCATTAATGGATGTGTCCTGTCTAGTATAAATCTTCCCATGCCCAATATATGAATGGACTGCAGCTTGTCTTATCGAAGTGCAACACATGCTATCTTTCTAAGTTGTAGTTTTCTTCCTGAATTCTGGCCACTCTCCAGAATAGGCTCATGGATTTGTGTCCAAAATATGTACCACCTCCAAGCTCTGTGACATGGCCATGTACTGGATAGCTGAAGAGAATGGCGAGCATCTCAGAAAACTCAGATATCAGTGTGACAAGGAAAGTCTCATTACAGAAACCCTGCTTTGGGCCTTTTGCTTACTTATTGTTGTGTTGCACTGAATGTCAGGAAGGTCTTTGCCTCAGGCCACCCCTTTGTGAAGCCTGAAGAAAACAGTTTTCAAATGGAAATGAATGGGCCTCACCTGTGGCTCTTTGCTTAATTGCTTTGGAAAGGGATGTGTCTTTATCAGCCTCTTGGGCCTGTGTGTGGCTGTGACTTAGATTCTCAGCACCTGATGGATCTTAAGAATGATCCCATGTGAGCTTCCAAAACCAAAATGGCAAAAAATTTCATTCATTGTGGATGAAGTCTCTTGCCTTCCTCTGTTAGGTTCCTGCACTCCATCAAATGACAATAGGGATTCTTTGGGTCAAATGAGTTCTTCAAAGCCCTGCAGAGGTACTTGTGTTTTCGCATGACTCTAAATCACCTAAAGAATCGATACCTAAAATCAGTAGGCCTCAAATTGGAGAAACACAGAAGTATTAACGGCAGGCTTATTTGTTCACTCCTGATTCACAGAAACGGTGTCCAGGCTACCCTGACTTTAGACAAATGAGGGGCAAACGAGCTGATTTTGGACACTGTCTTGGGCTGCGCCCCTCATGGAAACCTCCAGCCAGAGGTTAAGATGATTGACTATATGAAATAAGATGAGGGCCATGTGGGAGTGTTTTGGTTTTAATTTTGGTCATTTGTGTGGCATTGGAAAAAATGACTGGGTCCACGTGGGCTTGAACTCTGGTGTGATTCCCCTTAGAGACTGGGTTTTGGAACTGAACTCAGAGAAGCATTGCCATGAATTTTGTTGGGATTTTAAGAGGCCATGCATGAAAGTCGCTCTTGGAAACTGAGACCTAGGCCCCGGGTGGATTTCCACAGAGGCCTGGGAATCTCAGCAAGGATATCACATGATTTTATTCTTAAAGAAATGGCAGCCATAGTTGAGAGTGAAAACACACATGGACCTCACATTGTAGACCTCAATGGGCCTGGCCTAATGTGACATTTTGTCCACTCTTTGGGAAGCCATGCTTGTGTGAGTTCTCCAGAGATTTCATTGAAATGAGCTTCCTCACCATTTAATGTTTGCTGAATGAACTGAAACCCACAGTGCCTCCAACTTCATGGTTGAAAAATGGCTAGATAAATACCATGAAATTTTTGAAACTCCTATGACCAGGTGGCACTGGAGAAACATTGGATGTCCTGTTGCTGATCATGAGTATACCAGACAGTGCCTTGATTTACTGAGTTTCATGAAAATGGTGTAGAACAGAGATGCCAGAAATTTGGAGCCTGCTGAGTAGTGGGTCTAGAGCAGTGGTGGGGAGGTGTTTGATAAAACATCCGTGGTAGGGCCATGTGGATCTACCATTGGATTCCAAATGGCTTGTAACTGACATGGTGCAGCCAACAGACCCTTATATGTAAAGGCATCTTGTTATATGGAGAGTTTTCAGAGGAAAATTAAGAATCAGGTTGATATGGACAAGGGGGCAATGGGGCAAGCTGTGAGAGATAGGAGCCTAGTTGGTGCATTCTCTTGCAGACCCTCCCCACCACACGTGACAGAACTCCCTCCAGCACTGTGTCCCAGTTTAGCTCCTAGTATTTCGTGAAACAAATACCAAACTCACAGTGCAGCAGCAAAAACACCACAAAAAGTGGAAGAGGACCAAATGGCTTCACAGTCCACACGGGGAGACACTTAGTCCCCAGTGGCCTCAGTTTACCTACAAAGAGAGGATTCAGCACTGCTTCATCTTGTTCATTGGAAAATAAGAAACCATGTCCTCCAGGTCACATAGATGCAGACCCAGCTTTGATGTTCTCACTACAGAGGAAGGCAAATCTCCTGAAAACAACATATATTTCAAGTGTGGAAGCTCAGAGGCAGTTTCTCAAAAAGTTTTTAGGCCAGCAGAGCTCCATGTTTGTGGAGGGTTTACCCTGTCTCTTAGTTTTGGAAACTCCTCTACCACCTCCAACGTTGTGAACTCCTGAGCATTTTCAATTCCAGATATGTATTCACTGATTTTGTAACTCTTCTCCTCTAATTGTGTCTTACTTGGGGTGAAGGTAATGTCAAGGCATTGTTCTGGATGAGAGCGGGAGGATATTTGTGCAGCATATATTTACATACACATTGGATTCATTTTCCAATTTTCCATTCGAAATACTGAATCCCTGACACTAAACCATACCTAGTAGACTCAGACTATTCATCCTAATATAATGGAGAAAATTAACCCAACACATTAGAAATACAAGTACTTCAGAGGAGACATGTTGTATAGTTGGACTTGACATTTGCATTATATAAGGTAGGAGTTATAAATCTAGTCAAATTTATTTGAAATATTCTCCATGTGTTTTAAACTTAACAAATATGTGAATTTTTGTTTCCTTTTTCTGTAGTCTATTCACACATGTATATTTATATGCATATATAGAATCCTACCAGGTATCACACGTACATTTTTGTGAGGTGGCTGTCTTGGCAGATACAAATTGTGAGAAGAGTTCACTCCTCCTAAATGCTGTTGGAAATGAAAATTCAACTTATAGGAGAGCGTCCTAGTAGAACAACATTATTCATTAGCTCATGTTCAGTAAAATAAATATTTTTGCATTTGTGGATGATACATATTTACTGATGAATTTCGATTGGCATTTATATTGGTACTTTTTAATGTCTGTGAGTTGTGTGTGTGTGTGTGTGTGTGTGTGTGTGTGTGTGTGTGTGTATAGATATAGATATAGATATAGATATACTCTCCAAATTTTCAAAATATGAAATATATGTGTCTAATATACACTCTCTAAATTCATTCATGTTCATGTATGTGGATTTATAATCCACTTTTCACAAGATGATAATCAGAAATATTCATCCACCTTAAATACATATTTGTTTCCTAGTACTGAAAACTAACTTCAGTGAATGGTGCATACAAATCCTAATTATTCTACAGTAACTGACACAGTCTAACATCAATTCAAGTAGACTCCTATGGGACATGATATGTAATTTGTCATTCATTTGTATTCGACACTGGTACATTATTGTTTCTTCAGTTTTTGCACATCACAGGATATACATTTCATCCACAAGTTCACAAATTAATAAGCATTTGTTTCAACTTTCACCACTTCTTGCTTCAGAACACATGTATTGTCAGGGTTTCTTGACTGGTCTTTTCATGAGACTTCTTTCCAATACATTATTTTGAATTTCCATAATCATTTTGAAGCAAACGTCACACACTCTTCATGATAAACCAAAACACAAATATTTCCATTACATATATACCTGGTTGGAATGAATGATTGTATATCAATATACGATTTCCTTTAATTTTTCAGATATCAGTTCAGTTCATTATTTAAAGTTCAAAAAAGTTATATTATTTATTCACAGTATGGTCTATTCATGCTTTTTCTCTATATTCCTAGAAACAGGGTACACCTCTTTGTAACCCCGATTCTCATTTTACATCTTCAATATATTGCTCCCAGAAATGGTGAAAGAAATACTCATGTCACCTCATTATCACAGTAATATTCTGGACAAAAAATGGAAAGGTCACACTTATGATTGTACCAAAGCCTAAATGGAAAGTGAACATGGATTTCTAAAAACATCCATGTCCAGGTTGCCTAATGCTGTCAATTGTCAATCCTATTGGTGACTACATATTTGTTTTTTTCCTAATTTATATATTCAAACTCAACCCTGTTGAAAATGTCTAATTCTATCACTCACTTTATACTTTGCCTGATTTCCTAATATTTCTATTGATATCTGCTTTTCTACATATTTTCCCCAGTTCAACATAGTGACTGACTCTTCATATGTGCTGACATTTACATTCACTCAACAACCGAAAGTCTATTGCTAAAGAACTTTTGGTCCAAATTCTATACTCACTCTTCTTCCTAAACCTACCGACTATCTTCCTAATCCTATTGAATATCCCTTTTTGACTGGATGTTCTCTCTAAATTCAATCATCCAATGTACAAGGTCCTATGCCATTGTATATCGAATTATCTGAGGCATCTTTGCAGAACATCATTCAAAGCTAAGTATCCCAATCAAGGGCAAAACCCTTCTGGGCTTCAAATCATACCTAGATTTCTGTTTTCCTACTTATATTTCACCTCTATATTCTTGTAAATATTGCAGGTTCCCAATACCATTATTCATCACACAGAATCACTCGTAACCCAAATCAAACCTGTTTTTGACCCCAAGTATACACTGTTCCCTCAATTATTTTACAGAAGAGCAGGGACAGAGTGGTTCTTACAATACAGGAAAGTTGGGGACTTTCCACCTGATGAGAACCTCAAATGTCCATGCACAAATGATACCTGGAGAAGTTGTAGGCAGGTATGAAGCACCTGAGAGAGCAGAAGTCATGTTCCATGGCAAACAACCTGGTCAGGATGAAGGGATGTGTCTGAATCTGCCTCTCTCTCTTCTTATTGTACAGAAGATGGACCAAACCAGGGCTGAGTGGAGAGCTGTTCCCGGGTGCCAATGGTGATATACATTCTACCTTATGAAAGTGTCACAGGAAATAGGGGCAACCTCCATCTTATGTTACCCTTGGAAGCAACTGTTAGGACAAAGTGGTTGCCAAGGCAGTGACCTCATTCAGTTCCAAAGAATGTGACATACCTCATTTCCTTGGTGATGGAACTCTCTGAACTTGGTATCCAAGAAGCCAGGCACCAGAGGCAGTCCCAGTCCCAGTCCCAGTGGGCTCACTTGTTTGGATTTACCAAGGACAGAGTCAGTTTTCTTGGTACCTAATGATGTGAGGATGGCCAAATGCCAGGAGAGCTCTGAAGATGGACCTTTCCTGAGAAAACAGGTAGTGGCTAACCACTTTTTCCTGACATCTTCACAGAGTTGGTCAAGGAAACAAGATCTGAGAGAAGACAGGCCATTTCGGGGGAACATAGTATGGCCCACCAGTCAGAGGACACTCCGGATAGTCACAGACGTACTTGGGGGAAGGAGGTGCCTTTGTGGGAGTGGGTGTGGGTTTGTTGTTTTGTCTCATGTTCTGAGAATAGATAGAAAAGGCGGTTTGTTTGGTTTGGAGTGGACAGTTTCTAGTAAGTCATTTGACACGGCGAGTGTTTCTCTTTCTGTGTATCACACTGTGTCCGTTGTTGTAGACATTAGAAAAGAGAATGCATTAATGGATGTGTCCTGTCTAGTATAAATCTTCCCATGCCCAATATATGAATGGACTGCAGCTTGTCTTATCGATGTGCAACACCTGCTATCTTTCTAAGTTGTAGTTTTCTTCCTGAATTCTGGCCACTCTCCAGAATAGGCTCATGGATTTGTGTCCAAAATATGTACCACCTCCAAGCTCTGTGACATGGCCATGTACTGGATAGCTGAAGAGAATGGCGAGCATCTCAGAAAACTCAGATATCAGTGTGACCAGGAAAGTCTCAGTGCAGAAACCCTGCTTTGGGCCTTTTGCTTACTTATTGTTGTGTTGCACTGAATGTCAGGAAGGTCTTTGCCTCAGGCCACCCCTTTGTGAAGCCTGATGAAAACAGTTTTCAAATGGAAATGAATGGGCCTCACCTGTGGCTCTTTGCTTAATTGCTTTGGAAAGGGATGTGTCTTTATCAGCCTCTTGGGCCTGTGTGTGGCTGTGACTTAGATTCTCAGCACCTGATGGATCTTAAGAATGATCCCATGTGAGCTTCCAAAACCAAAATGGCAAAAAATTTCATTCATTGTGGATGAAGTCTCTTGCCTTCCTCTGTTAGGTTCCTGCACTCCATCAAATGACAATAGGGATTCTTTGGGTCAAATGAGTTCTTCAAAGCCCTGCAGAGGTACTTGTGTTTTCGCATGACTCTAAATCACCTAAAGAATCGATACCTAAAATCAGTAGGCCTCAAATTGGAGAAACACAGAAGTATTAACGGCAGGCTTATTTGTTCACTCCTGGTTCACAGAAACGGTGTCCAGGCTACCCTGACTTTAGACAAATGAGGGGCAAACGAGCTGATTTTGGACACTGTCTTGGGCTGCGCCCCTCATGGAAACCTCCAGCCAGAGGTTAAGATGATTGACTATATGAAATAAGATGAGGGCCATGTGGGAGTGTTTTGGTTTTAATTTTGGTCATTTGTGTGGCATTGGAAAAAATGACTGGGTCCACGTGGGCTTGAACTCTGGTGTGATTCCCCTTAGAGACTGGGTTTTGGAACTGAACTCAGAGAAGCATTGCCATAAATTTTGTTGGGATTTTAAGAGGCCACGCATGAAAGTCGCTCTTGGAAACTGAGACCTAGGCCCCAAGTGGATTTCCACAGAGGCCTGGGAATCTCAGCAAGGATATCACATGATTTTATTCTTAAAGAAATGGCAGCCATAGTTGAGAGTCAAAACACACATGGACCTCACATTGTAGACCTCAATGGGCCTGGCCTAATGTGACCTTTTGTCCACTCTTTGGGAAGCCGTGCCTGTGAGAGTTCTCCAGAGATTTCATTGAAATGAGCTTCCTCACCATTTAAAGTTTGCTGAATGAACTGAAACCCACAGTGCCTCCAACTTCATGCTTGAAAAATGGCTAGATAAATACCATGAAATTTTTGAAATTTCTATGACCAGGTGGCACTGGAGAAACATTGGATGTCCTGTTGCTGATCATGAGTATACCAGACAGTGCCTTGATTTACTGAGTTTCATGAAAATGGTGTAGAACAGAGATGCCAGAAATTTGGAGCCTGCTGAGTAGTGGGTCTAGAGCAGTGGTGGGGAGGTGTTTGATAAAACATCCGTGGTAGGGCCATGTGGATCTACCATTGGATTCCAAATGGCTTGTAACTGACATGGTGCAGCCAACAGACCCTTATATGTAAAGGCATCTTGTTATATGGAGAGTTTTCAGAGGAAAATTAAGAATCAGGTTGATATGGACAAGGGGGCAATGGGGCAAGCTGTGAGAGATAGGAGCCTAGTTGGTGCATTCTCTTGCAGACCCTGACCCACCACACGTGACAGAACTCCCTCCAGCACTGTGTCCCAGTTTAGCTCCTAGTATTTCGTGAAACAAATACCAAACTCACAGTGCAGCAGCCAAAACACCACAAAAAGTGGACGAGGACCAAATGGCTTCACAGTCCACACGGGGAGACACTTAGTCCCCAGTGGCCTCAGTTTACCTACAAAGAGAGGATTCAGCACTGCTTCATCTTGTTCATTGGAAAATAAGAAACCATGTCCTCCAGGTCACATGGATGCAGACCCAGCTTTGATGTTCTCACTACAGAGGAAGCCAAATCTCCTGAAAACAACATATATTTCAAGTGTGGAAGCTCAGAGGCAGTTTCTCAAAAAGTTTTTAGGCCAGCAGAGCTCCATGTTTGTGGAGGGTTTACCCTGTCCCTTAGTTTTGGAAACTCCTCTACCACCTCCAACGTTGTGAACTCCTGAGCATTTTCCATTCCAGATATGTATTCACTGATTTTGTAACTCTTCTCCTCTAATTGTGTCTTACTTGGGGTGAAGGTAATGTCAAGGCATTGTTCTGGATGAGAGCGGGAGGATATTTGTGCAGCATATATTTACATACACATTGGATTCATTTTCCAATTTTCCATTCGAAATACTGAATCCCTGACACTAACCCATACCTAGTAGACTCAGACTATTCATCCTAATATAATGGAGAAAATTAACCCAACACATTAGAAATACAAGTACTTCAGAGGAGACATGTTGTATAGTTGGACTTGACATTTGCATTATATAAGGTAGGAGTTATAAATCTAGTCAAATTTATTTGAAATATTCTCCATGTGTTTTAAACTTAACAAATATGTGAATTTTTGTTTCCTTTTTCTGTAGTCTATTCACACATGTATATTTATATGCATATATAGAATCCTACCAGGTATCACACGTACATTTTTGTGAGGTGGCTGTCTTGGCAGATACAAATTGTGAGAAGAGTTCACTCCTCCTAAATGCTGTTGGAAATGAAAATTCAACTTATAGGAGAGCGTCCTAGTAGAACAACATTATTCATTAGCTCATGTTCAGTAAAATAAATATTTTTGCATTTGTGGATGATACATATTTACTGATGAATTTCGATTGGCATTTATATTGGTACTTTTTAATGTCTGTGAGTTGTGTGTGTGTGTGTGTGTGTGTGTGTATAGATATAGATATAGATATAGATATACTCTCCAAATTTTCAAAATATGAAATATATGTGTCTAATATACACTCTCTAAATTCATTCATGTTCATGTATGTGGATTTATAATCCACTTTTCACAAGATGATAATCAGAAATATTCATCCACCTTAAATACATATTTGTTTCCTAGTACTGAAAACTAACTTCAGTGAATGGTGCATACAAATCCTAATTATTCTACAGTAACTGACACAGTCTAACATCAATGCAAGTAGACTCCTATGGGACATGATATGTAATTTGTCATTCATTTGTATTCGACACTGGTACATTATTGTTTCTTCAGTTTTTGCACATCACAGGATATACATTTCATCCACAAGTTCACAAATTAATAAGCATTTGTTTCAACTTTCACCACTTCTTGCTTCAGAACACATGTATTGTCAGGGTTTCTTGACTGGTCTTTTCATGAGACTTCTTTCCAATACATTATTTTGAATTTCCATAATCATTTTGAAGCAAACGTCACACACTCTTCATGATAAACCAAAACACAAATATTTCCATTACATATATACCTGGTTGGAATGAATGATTGTATATCAATATACGATTTCCTTTAATTTTTCAGATATCAGTTCAGTTCATTATTTAAAGTTCAAAAAAGTTATATTATTTATTCACAGTATGGTCTATTCATGCTTTTTCTCTATATTCCTAGAAACAGGGTACACCTCTTTGTACCCCCGATTCTCATTTTACATCTTCAATATATTGCTCCCAGAAATGGTGAAAGAAATACTCATGTCACCTCATTATCACAGTAATATTCTGGACAAAAAATGGAAAGGTCACACTTATGATTGTACCAAAGCCTAAATGGAAAGTGAACATGGATTTCTAAAAACATCCATGTCCAGGTTGCCTAATGCTGTCAATTGTCAATCCTATTGGTGACTACATATTTGTTTTTTTCCTAATTTATATATTCAAACTCAACCCTGTTGAAAATGTCTAATTCTATCACTCACTTTATACTTTGCCTGATTTCCTAATATTTCTATTGATATCTGCTTTTCTACATATTTTCCCCAGTTCAACATAGTGACTGACTCTTCATATGTGCTGACATTTACATTCACTCAACAACCGAAAGTCTATTGCTAAAGAACTTTTGGTCCAAATTCTATACTCACTCTTCTTCCTAAACCTACCGACTATCTTCCTAATCCTATTGAATATCCCTTTTTGACTGGATGTTCTCTCTAAATTCAATCATCCAATGTACAAGGTCCTATGCCATTGTATATCGAATTATCTGAGGCATCTTTGCAGAACATCATTCAAAGCTAAGTATCCCAATCAAGGGCAAAACCCTTCTGGGCTTCAAATCATACCTAGATTTCTGTTTTCCTACTTATATTTCACCTCTATATTCTTGTAAATATTGCAGGTTCCCAATACCATTATTCATCACAGAGAATCACTCGTAACCCAAATCAAACCTGTTTTTAACCCCAAGTATACACTGTTCCCTCAATCATTTTACAGAAGAGCAGGGACAGAGTGGTTCTTACAATACAGGAAAGTTGGGGACCTTCCACCTGATGAGAACCTCAAATGTCCATGCACAAATGATACCTGGAGAAGTTGTAGGCAGGTATGAAGCACCTGAGAGAGCAAAAGTCATCTTCCATGGCAAACAACCTGGTCAGGATGAAGGGATGTGTCTGAATCTGCCTCTCTCTCTTCTTATTGTACAGAAGATGGACCAAACCAGGGCTGAGTGGAGAGCTGTTCCCGGGTGCCAATGGTGATATACATTCTACCTTATGAAAGTGTCACAGGAAGTAGGGGCAACCTCCATCTTATGTTACCCTTGGAAGCAACTGTTAGGACAAAGTGGTTGCCAAGGCAGTGACCTCATTCAGTTCCAAAGAATGTGACATACCTCATTTCCTTGGTGATGGAACTCTCTGAACTTGGTATCCAAGAAGCCAGGCACCCAGAGGCAGTCCCAGTCCCAGTCCCAGTGGGCTCACTTGTTTGGATTTACCAAGGACAGAGTCAGTTTTCTTGGTACATAATGATGTGAGGATGGCCAAATGCCAGGAGAGCTCTGAAGATGGACCTTTCCTGAGAAAACAGGTAGTGGCTAACCACTTTTTCCTGACATCTTCACAGAGTTGGTCAAGGAAACAAGATCTGAGAGAAGACAGGCCATTTCGGGGGAACATAGTATGGCCCACCAGTCAGAGGACACTCCGGATAGTCACAGACGTACTTGGGGGAAGGAGGTTCCTTTGTGGGAGTGGGTGTGGGTTTGTTGTTTTGTCTCATGTTCTGAGAATAGATAGAAAAGGCGGTTTGTTTGGTTTGGAGTGGACAGTTTCTAGTAAGTCATTTGACACGGCGAGTGTTTCTCTTTCTGTGTATCCCACTGTGTCCGTTGTTGTAGACATTAGAAAAGAGAATGCATTAATGGATGTGTCCTGTCTAGTATAAATCTTCCCATACCCAATATATGAATGGACTGCAGCTTGTCTTATCGATGTGCAACACCTGCTATCTTTCTAAGTTGTAGTTTTCTTCCTGAATTCTGGCCACTCTCCAGAATAGGCTCATGGATTTGTGTCCAAAATATGTACCACCTCCAAGCTCTGTGACATGGCCATGTACTGGATAGCTGAAGAGAATGGCGAGCATCTCAGAAAACTCAGATATCAGTGTGACCAGGAAAGTCTCAGTGCAGAAACCTTGCTTTGGGCCTTTTGCTTACTTATTGTTGTGTTGCACTGAATGTCAGGAAGGTCTTTGCCTCAGGCCACCCCTTTGTGAAGCCTGAAGAAAACAGTTTTCAAATGGAAATGAATGGGCCTCACCTGTGGCTCTTTGCTTAATTGCTTTGGAAAGGGATGTGTCTTTATCAGCCTCTTGGGCCTGTGTGTGGCTGTGACTTAGATTCTCAGCACCTGATGGATCTTAAGAATGATCCCATGTGAGCTTCCAAAACCAAAATGGCAAAAAATTTCATTCATTGTGGATGAAGTCTCTTGCCTTCCTCTGTTAGGTTCCTGCACTCCATCAAATGACAATAGGGATTCTTTGGGTCAAATGAGTTCTTCAAAGCCCTGCAGAGGTACTTGTGTTTTCGCATGACTCTAAATCACCTAAAGAATCGATACCTAAAATCAGTAGGCCTCAAATTGGAGAAACACAGAAGTATTAACCGCAGGCTTATTTGTTCACTCCTGGTTCACAGAAACGGTGTCCAGGCTACCCTGACTTTAGACAAATGAGGGGCAAACGAGCTGATTTTGGACACTGTCTTGGGCTGCGCCCCTCATGGAAACCTCCAGCCAGAGGTTAAGATGATTGACTATATGAAATAAGATGAGGGCCATGTGGGAGTGTTTTGGTTTTAATTTTGGTCATTTGTGTGGCATTGGAAAAAATGACTGGGTTCACGTGGGCTTGAACTCTGGTGTGATTCCCCTTAGAGAGTGGGTTTTGGAACTGAACTCAGAGAAGCATTGCCATGAATTTTGTTGGGATTTTAAGAGGCCACGCATGAAAGTCGCTCTTGGAAACTGAGACCTAGGCCCCGGGTGGATTTCCACAGAGGCCTGGGAATCTCAGCAAGGATATCACATGATTTTATTCTTAAAGAAATGGCAGCCATAGTTGAGAGTCAAAACACACATGGACCTCACATTGTAGACCTCAATGGGCCTGGCCTAATGTGACCTTTTGTCCACTCTTTGGGAAGCCATGCCTGTGAGAGTTCTCCAGAGATTTCATTGAAATGAGCTTCCTCACCATTTAATGTTTGCTGAATGAACTGAAACCCACAGTGCCTCCAACTTCATGCTTGAAAAATGGCTAGATAAATACCATGAAATTTTTGAAATTCCTATGACCAGGTGGCACTGGAGAAACATTGGATGTCCTGTTGCTGATCATGAGTATACCAGACAGTGCCTTGATTTACTGAGTTTCATGAAAATGGTGTAGAACAGAGATGCCAGAAATTTGGAGCCTGCTGAGTAGTGGGTCTAGAGCAGTGGTGGGGAGGTGTTTGATAAAACATCCGTGGTAGGGCCATGTGGATCTACCATTGGATTCCAAATGGCTTGTAACTGACATGGTGCAGCCAACAGACCCTTATATGTAAAGGCATCTTGTTATATGGAGAGTTTTCAGAGGAAAATTAAGAATCAGGTTGATATGGACAAGGGGGCAATGGGGCAAGCTGTGAGAGATAGGAGCCTAGTTGGTGCATTCTCTTGCAGACCCTGACCCACCACACGTGACAGAACTCCCTCCAGCACTGTGTCCCAGTTTAGCTCCTAGTATTTCGTGAAACAAATACCAAACTCACAGTGCAGCAGCCAAAACACCACAAAAAGTGGAAGAGGACCAAATGGCTTCACAGTCCACACGGGGAGACACTTAGTCCCCAGTGGCCTCAGTTTACCTACAAAGAGAGGATTCAGCACTGCTTCATCTTGTTCATTGGAAAATAAGATACCATGTCTTCCAGGTCACATAGATGCAGACCCAGCTTTGATGTTCTCACTACAGAGGAAGGCAAATCTCCTGAAAACAACATATATTTCAAGTGTGGAAGCTCAGAGGCAGTTTCTCAAAAAGTTTTTAGGCCAGCAGAGCTCCATGTTTGTGGAGGGTTTACCCTGTCCCTTAGTTTTGGAAACTCCTCTACCACCTCCAAGGTTGTGAACTCCTGAGCATTTTCCATTCCAGATATGTATTCACTGATTTTGTAACTCTTCTCCTCTAATTGTGTCTTACTTGGGGTGAAGGTAATGTCAAGGCATTGTTCTGGATGAGAGCGGGAGGATATTTGTGCAGCATATATTTACATACACATTGGATTCATTTTCCAATTTTCCATTCGAAATACTGAATCCCTGACACTAACCCATACCTAGTAGACTCAGACTATTCATCCTAATATAATGGAGAAAATTAACCCAACACATTAGAAATACAAGTACTTCAGTGGAGACATGTTGTATAGTTGGACTTGACATTTGCATTATATAAGGTAGGAGTTATAAATCTAGTCAAATTTATTTGAAATATTCTCCATGTGTTTTAAACTTAACAAATATGTGAATTTTTGTTTCCTTTTTCTGTAGTCTATTCACACATGTATATTTATATGCATATATAGAATCCTACCAGGTATCACACGTACATTTTTGTGAGGTGGCTGTCTTGGCAGATACAAATTGTGAGAAGAGTTCACTCCTCCTAAATGCTGTTGGAAATGAAAATTCAACTTATAGGAGAGCGTCCTAGTAGAACAACATTATTCATTAGCTCATGTTCAGTAAAATAAATATTTTTTGCATTTGTGGATGATACATATTTACTGATGAATTTCGATTGGCATTTATATTGGTACTTTTTAATATCTGTGAGTTGTGTGTGTGTGTGTGTGTGTGTTTGTGTGTGTGTGTGTGTGTATAGATATAGATATAGATATAGATATACTCTCCAAATTTTTCAAAATATGAAATATATGTGTCTAATATACACTCTCTAAATTCATTCATGTTCATGTATGTGGATTTATAATCCACTTTTCACAAGATGATAATCAGAAATATTCATCCACCTGAAATACATATTTGTTTCCTAGTACTGAAAACTAACTTCAGTGAATGGTGCATACAAATCCTAATTATTCTACAGTAACTGACCCAGTCTAACATCAATGCAAGTAGACTCCTATGGGACATGATATGTAATTTGTCATTCATTTGTATTTGACACTGGTACATTATTGTTTCTTCAGTTTTTGCACATCACAGGATATACATTTCATCCACAAGTTCACAAATTAATAAGCATTTGTTTCAACTTTCACCACTTCTTGCTTCAGAACACATGTATTGTCAGGGTTTCTTGACTGGTCTTTTCATGAGACTTCTTTCCAAACACATTATTTTGAATTTCCATAATCATTTTGAAGCAAACGTCACACACTCTTCATGATAAACCAAAACACAAATATTTCCATTACATATATACCTGGTTGGAATGAATGATTGTATATCAATATACGATTTCCTTTAATTTTTCAGATATCAGTTCAGTTCATTATTTAAAGTTCAAAAAAGTTATAATATTTATTCACAGTATGGTCTATTCATGCTTTTTCTCTATATTCCTAGAAACAGGGTAAACCTCTTTATAACCCCGATTCTCATTTTACATCTTCAATATATTGCTCCCAGAAATGGTGAAAGAAATACTCATGTCACCTCATTATCACAGTAATATTCTGGACAAAAAATGGAAAGGTCACACTTATGATTGTACCAAAGCCTAAATGGAAAGTGAACATGGATTTCTAAAAACATCCATGTCCATGTTGCCTAATGCTGTCAATTGTCAATCCTATTGGTGACTACATATTTGTTTTTTTCCTAATTTACATATTCAAACTCAACCCTGTTGAAAATGTCTAATTCTATCACTCACTTTATACTTTGCCTGATTTCCTAATATTTCTATTGATATCTGCTTTTCTACATATTTTCCCCAGTTCAACATAGTGACTGACTCTTCATATGTGCTGACATTTACATTCACTCAACAACCGAAAGTCTATTGCTAAAGAACTTTTGGTCCAAATTCTATACTCACTCTTCTTCCTAAACCTACCGACTATCTTCCTAATCCTATTGAATATCCCTTTTTGACTGGATGTTCTCTCTAAATTCAATCATCCAATGTACAAGGTCCTATGCCATTGTATATCGAATTATCTGAGGCATCTTTGCAGAACATCATTCAAAGCTAAGTATCCCAATCAAGGGCAAAACCCTTCTGGGCTTCAAATCATACCTAGATTTCTGTTTTCCTACTTATATTTCACCTCTATATTCTTGTAAATATTGCAGGTTCCCAATACCATTATTCATCACAC
Organism: Callospermophilus lateralis; assembly: GCF_048772815.1. NCBI lineage: Eukaryota > Metazoa > Chordata > Mammalia > Rodentia > Sciuridae > Callospermophilus > Callospermophilus lateralis. The sequence continues at coordinate 246,063 of NW_027513159.1, forward strand.
AGAATCACTCGTAACCCAAATCAAACCTGTTTTTAACCCCAAGTATACACTGTTCCCTCAATCATTTTACAGAAGAGCAGGGACAGAGTGGTTCTTACAATACAGGAAAGTTGGGGACCTTCCACCTGATGAGAACCTCAAATGTCCATGCACAAATGATACCTGGAGAAGTTGTAGGCAGGTATGAAGCACCTGAGAGAGCAAAAGTCATCTTCCATGGCAAACAACCTGGTCAGGATGAAGGGATGTGTCTGAATCTGCCTCTCTCTCTTCTTATTGTACAGAAGATGGACCAAACCAGGGCTGAGTGGAGAGCTGTTCCCGGGTGCCAATGGTGATATACATTCTACCTTATGAAAGTGTCACAGGAAGTAGGAGCAACCTCCATCTTATGTTACCCTTGGAAGCAACTGTTAGGACAAAGTGGTTGCCAAGGCAGTGACCTCATTCAGTTCCAAAGAATGTGACATACCTCATTTCCTTGGTGATGGAACTCTCTGAACTTGGTATCCAAGAAGCCAGGCACCCAGAGGCAGTCCCAGTCCCAGTCCCAGTGGGCTCACTTGTTTGGATTTACCAAGGACAGAGTCAGTTTTCTTGGTACCTAATGATGTGAGGATGGCCAAATGCCAGGAGAGCTCTGAAGATGGACCTTTCCTGAGAAAACAGGTAGTGGCTAACCACTTTTTCCTGACATCTTCACAGAGTTGGTCAAGGAAACAAGATCTGAGAGAAGACAGGCCATTTCGGGGGAACATAGTATGGCCCACCAGTCAGAGGACACTCCGGATAGTCACAGACCTACTTTTGGGAAGGAGGTGCCTTTGTGGGAGTGGGTGTGGGTTTGTTGTTTTGTCTCATGTTCTGAGAATAGATAGAAAAGGCGGTTTGTTTGGTTTGGAGTGGACAGTTTCTAGTAAGTCATTTGACACGGCGAGTGTTTCTCTTTCTGTGTATCCCACTGTGTCCGTTGTTGTAGACATTAGAAAAGAGAATGCATTAATGGATGTGTCCTGTCTAGTATAAATCTTCCCATGCCCAATATATGAATGGACTGCAGCTTGTCTTATCGATGTGCAACACCTGCTATCTTTCTAAGTTGTAGTTTTCTTCCTGAATTCTGGCCACTCTCCAGAATAGGCTCATGGATTTGTGTCCAAAATATGTACCACCTCCAAGCTCTGTGACATGGCCATGTACTGGATAGCTGAAGAGAATGGCGAGCATCTCAGAAAACTCAGCTATCAGTGTGACCAGGAAAGTCTCAGTGCAGAAACCCTGCTTTGGGCCTTTTGCTTACTTATTGTTGTGTTGCACTGAATGTCAGGAAGGTCTTTGCCTCAGGCCACCCCTTTGTGAAGCCTGATGAAAACAGTTTTCAAATGGAAATAAATGGGCCTCACCTGTGGCTCTTTGCTTAATTGCTTTGGAAAGGGATGTGTCTTTATCAGCCTCTTGGGCCTGTGTGTGGCTGTGACTTAGATTCTCAGCACCTGATGGATCTTAAGAATGATCCCATGTGAGCTTCCAAAACCAAAATGGCAAAAAATTTCATTCATTGTGGATGAAGTCTCTTGCCTTCCTCTGTTAGGTTCCTGCACTCCATCAAATGACAATAGGGATTCTTTGGGTCAAATGAGTTCTTCAAAGCCCTGCAGAGGTACTTGTGTTTTCGCATGACTCTAAATCACCTAAAGAATCGATACCTAAAATCAGTAGGCCTCAAATTGGAGAAACACAGAAGTATTAACGGCAGGCTTATTTGTTCACTCCTGGTTCACAGAAACGGTGTCCAGGCTACCCTGACTTTAGACAAATGAGGGGCAAACGAGCTGATTTTGGACACTGTCTTGGGCTGCGCCCCTCATGGAAACCTCCAGCCAGAGGTTAAGATGATTGACTATATGAAATAAGATGAGGGCCATGTGGGAGTATTTTGGTTTTAATTTTGGTCATTTGTGTGGCATTGGAAAAAATGACTGGGTCCACGTGGGCTTGAACTCTGGTGTGATTCCCCTTAGAGACTGGGTTTTGGAACTGAACTCAGAGAAGCATTGGCATGAAGTTTGTTGGGATTTTAAGAGGCCACGCATGAAAGTCGCTCTTGGAAACTGAGACCTAGGCCCCGGGTGAATTTCCACAGAGGCCTGGGAATCTCAGCAAGGATATCACATGATTTTATTCTTAAAGAAATGGCAGCCATAGTTGAGAGTCAAAACACACATGGACCTCACATTGTAGACCTCAATGGGCCTGGCCTAATGTGACCTTTTGTCCACTCTTTGGGAAGCCATGCCTGTGAGAGTTCTCCAGAGATTTCATTGAAATGAGCTTCCTCACCATTTAATGTTTGCTGAATGAACTGAAACCCACAGTGCCTCCAACTTCATGCTTGAAAAATGGCTAGATAAATACCATGAAATTTTTGAAATTCCTATGACCAGGTGGCACTGGAGAAACATTGGATGTCCTGTTGCTGATCATGAGTATACCAGACAGTGCCTTGGTTTACTGAGTTTCATGAAAATGGTGTCGAACAGAGATGCCAGAAATTTGGAGCCTGCTGAGTAGTGGGTCTAGAGCAGTGGTGGGGAGGTGTTTGATAAAACATCCGTGGTAGGGCCATGTGGATCTACCATTGGATTCCAAATGGCTTGTAACTGACATGGTGCAGCCAACAGACCCTTATATGTAAAGGCATCTTGTTATATGGAGAGTTTTCAGAGGAAAATTAAGAATCAGGTTGATATGGACAAGGGGGCAATGGGGCAAGCTGTGAGAGATAGGAGCCTAGTTGGTGCATTCTCTTGCAGACCCTGACCCACCACACGTGACAGAACTCCCTCCAGCACTGTGTCCCAGTTTAGCTCCTAGTATTTCGTGAAACAAATACCAAACTCACAGTGCAGCAGCAAAAACACCACAAAAAGTGGAAGAGGACCAAATGGCTTCACAGTCCACACGGGGAGACACTTAGTCCCCAGTGGCCTCAGTTTACCTACAAAGAGAGGATTCAGCACTGCTTCATCTTGTTCATTGGAAAATAAGAAACCATGTCCTCCAGGTCACATAGATGCAGACCCAGCTTTGATGTTCTCACTACAGAGGAAGCCAAATCTCCTGAAAACAACATATATTTCAAGTGTGGAAGCTCAGAGGCAGTTTCTCAAAAAGTTTTTAGGCCAGCAGAGCTCCATGTTTGTGGAGGGTTTACCCTGTCCCTTAGTTTTGGAAACTCCTCTACCACCTCCAACGTTGTGAACTCCTGAGCATTTTCCATTCCAGATATGTATTCACTGATTTTGTAACTCTTCTCCTCTAATTGTGTCTTACTTGGGGTGAAGGTAATGTCAAGGCATTGTTCTGGAGGAGAGCGGGAGGATATTTGTGCAGCATATATTTACATACACATTGGATTCATTTTCCAATTTTCCATTCGAAATACTGAATCCCTGACACTAACCCATACCTAGTAGACTCAGACTATTCATCCTAATATAATGGAGAAAATTAACCCAACACATTAGAAATACAAGTACTTCAGTGGAGACATGTTGTATAGTTGGACTTGACATTTGCATTATATAAGGTAGGAGTTATAAATCTAGTCAAATTTATTTGAAATATTCTCCATGTGTTTTAAACTTAACAAATATGTGAATTTTTGTTTCCTTTTTCTGTAGTCTATTCACACATGTATATTTATATGCATATATAGAATCCTACCAGGTATCACACGTACATTTTTGTGAGGTGGCTGTCTTGGCAGATACAAATTGTGAGAAGAGTTCACTCCTCCTAAATGCTGTTGGAAATGAAAATTCAACTTATAGGAGAGCGTCCTAGTAGAACAACATTATTCATTAGCTCATGTTCAGTAAAATAAATATTTTTTGCATTTGTGGATGATACATATTTACTGATGAATTTCGATTGGCATTTATATTGGTACTTTTTAATATCTGTGAGTTGTGTGTGTGTGTGTGTGTGTGTGTTTGTGTGTGTGTGTGTGTGTATAGATATAGATATAGATATAGATATACTCTCCAAATTTTTCAAAATATGAAATATATGTGTCTAATATACACTCTCTAAATTCATTCATGTTCATGTATGTGGATTTATAATCCACTTTTCACAAGATGATAATCAGAAATATTCATCCACCTGAAATACATATTTGTTTCCTAGTACTGAAAACTAACTTCAGTGAATGGTGCATACAAATCCTAATTATTCTACAGTAACTGACCCAGTCTAACATCAATGCAAGTAGACTCCTATGGGACATGATATGTAATTTGTCATTCATTTGTATTTGACACTGGTACATTATTGTTTCTTCAGTTTTTGCACATCACAGGATATACATTTCATCCACAAGTTCACAAATTAATAAGCATTTGTTTCAACTTTCACCACTTCTTGCTTCAGAACACATGTATTGTCAGGGTTTCTTGACTGGTCTTTTCATGAGACTTCTTTCCAAACACATTATTTTGAATTTCCATAATCATTTTGAAGCAAACGTCACACACTCTTCATGATAAACCAAAACACAAATATTTCCATTACATATATACCTGGTTGGAATGAATGATTGTATATCAATATACGATTTCCTTTAATTTTTCAGATATCAGTTCAGTTCATTATTTAAAGTTCAAAAAAGTTATAATATTTATTCACAGTATGGTCTATTCATGCTTTTTCTCTATATTCCTAGAAACAGGGTAAACCTCTTTATAACCCCGATTCTCATTTTACATCTTCAATATATTGCTCCCAGAAATGGTGAAAGAAATACTCATGTCACCTCATTATCACAGTAATATTCTGGACAAAAAATGGAAAGGTCACACTTATGATTGTACCAAAGCCTAAATGGAAAGTGAACATGGATTTCTAAAAACATCCATGTCCAGGTTGCCTAATGCTGTCAATTGTCAATCCTATTGGTGACTACATATTTGTTTTTTTCCTAATTTATATATTCAAACTCAACCCTGTTGAAAATGTCTAATTCTATCACTCACTTTATACTTTGCCTGATTTCCTAATATTTCTATTGATATCTGCTTTTCTACATATTTTCCCCAGTTCAACATAGTGACTGACTCTTCATATGTGCTGACATTTACATTCACTCAACAACCGAAAGTCTATTGCTAAAGAACTTTTGGTCCAAATTCTATACTCACTCTTCTTCCTAAACCTACCGACTATCTTCCTAATCCTATTGAATATCCCTTTTTGACTGGATGTTCTCTCTAAATTCAATCATCCAATGTACAAGGTCCTATGCCATTGTATATCGAATTATCTGAGGCATCTTTGCAGAACATCATTCAAAGCTAAGTATCCCAATCAAGGGCAAAACCCTTCTGGGCTTCAAATCATACCTAGATTTCTGTTTTCCTACTTATATTTCACCTCTATATTCTTGTAAATATTGCAGGTTCCCAATACCATTATTCATCACACAGAATCACTCGTAACCCAAATCAAACCTGTTTTTAACCCCAAGTATACACTGTTCCCTCAATCATTTTACAGAAGAGCAGGGACAGAGTGGTTCTTACAATACAGGAAAGTTGGGGACCTTCCACCTGATGAGAACCTCAAATGTCCATGCACAAATGATACCTGGAGAAGTTGTAGGCAGGTATGAAGCACCTGAGAGAGCAAAAGTCATCTTCCATGGCAAACAACCTGGTCAGGATGAAGGGATGTGTCTGAATCTGCCTCTCTCTCTTCTTATTGTACAGAAGATGGACCAAACCAGGGCTGAGTGGAGAGCTGTTCCCGGGTGCCAATGGTGATATACATTCTACCTTATGAAAGTGTCACAGGAAGTAGGGGCAACCTCCATCTTATGTTACCCTTGGAAGCAACTGTTAGGACAAAGTGGTTGCCAAGGCAGTGACCTCATTCAGTTCCAAAGAATGTGACATACCTCATTTCCTTGGTGATGGAACTCTCTGAACTTGGTATCCAAGAAGCCAGGCACCCAGAGGCAGTCCCAGTCCCAGTCCCAGTGTTCTCACTTGTTTGGATTTACCAAGGACAGAGTCAGTTTTCTTGGTACCTAATGATGTGAGGATGGCCAAATGCCAGGAGAGCTCTGAAGATGGACCTTTCCTGAGAAAACAGGTAGTGGCTAACCACTTTTTCCTGACATCTTCACAGAGTTGGTCAAGGAAACAAGATCTGAGAGAAGACAGGCCATTTCGGGGGAACATAGTATGGCCCACCAGTCAGAGGACACTCCGGATAGTCACAGACCTACTTGGGGGAAGGAGGTGCCTTTGTGGGAGTGGGTGTGGGTTTGTTGTTTTGTCTCATGTTCTGAGAATAGATAGAAAAGGCGGTTTGTTTGGTTTGGAGTGGACAGTTTCTAGTAAGTCATTTGACACGGCGAGTGTTTCTCTTTCTGTGTATCCCACTGTGTCCGTTGTTGTAGACATTAGAAAAGAGAATGCATTAATGGATGTGTCCTATCTAGTATAAATCTTCCCATGCCCAATATATGAATGGACTGCAGCTTGTCTTATCGATGTGCAACACCTGCTATCTTTCTAAGTTGTAGTTTTCTTCCTGAATTCTGGCCACTCTCCAGAATAGGCTCATGGATTTGTGTCCAAAATATGTACCACCTCCAAGCTCTGTGACATGGCCATGTACTGGATAGCTGAAGAGAATGGCGAGCATCTCAGAAAACTCAGATATCAGTGTGACCAGGAAAGTCTCAGTGCAGAAACCCTGCTTTGGGCCTTTTGCTTACTTATTGTTGTGTTGCACTGAATGTCAGGAAGGTCTTTGCCTCAGGCCACCCCTTTGTGAAGCCTGATGAAAACAGTTTTCAAATGGAAATAAATGGGCCTCACCTGTGGCTCTTTGCTTAATTGCTTTGGAAAGGGATGTGTCTTTATCAGCCTCTTGGGCCTGTGTGTGGCTGTGACTTAGATTCTCAGCACCTGATGGATCTTAAGAATGATCCCATGTGAGCTTCCAAAACCAAAATGGCAAAAAATTTCATTCATTGTGGATGAAGTCTCTTGCCTTCCTCTGTTAGGTTCCTGCACTCCATCAAATGACAATAGGGATTCTTTGGGTCAAATGAGTTCTTCAAAGCCCTGCAGAGGTACTTGTGTTTTCGCATGACTCTAAATCACCTAAAGAATCGATACCTAAAATCAGTAGGCCTCAAATTGGAGAAACACAGAAGTATTAACGGCAGGCTTATTTGTTCACTCCTGGTTCACAGAAACGGTGTCCAGGCTACCCTGACTTTAGACAAATGAGGGGCAAACGAGCTGATTTTGGACACTGTCTTGGGCTGCGCCCCTCATGGAAACCTCCAGCCAGAGGTTAAGATGATTGACTATATGAAATAAGATGAGGGCCATGTGGGAGTATTTTGGTTTTAATTTTGGTCATTTGTGTGGCATTGGAAAAAATGACTGGGTCCACGTGGGCTTGAACTCTGGTGTGATTCCCCTTAGAGACTGGGTTTTGGAACTGAACTCAGAGAAGCATTGGCATGAAGTTTGTTGGGATTTTAAGAGGCCACGCATGAAAGTCGCTCTTGGAAACTGAGACCTAGGCCCCGGGTGAATTTCCACAGAGGCCTGGGAATCTCAGCAAGGATATCACATGATTTTATTCTTAAAGAAATTGCAGCCATAGTTGAGAGTCAAAACACACATGGACCTCACATTGTAGACCTCAATGGGCCTGGCCTAATGTGACCTTTTGTCCACTCTTTGGGAAGCCATGCCTGTGAGAGCTCTCCAGAGATTTCATTGAAATGAGCTTCCTCACCATTTAATGTTTGCTGAATGAACTGAAACCCACAGTGCCTCCAACTTCATGCTTGAAAAATGGCTAGATAAATACCATGAAATTTTTGAAATTCCTATGACCAGGTGGCACTGGAGAAACATTGGATGTCCTGTTGCTGATCATGAGTATACCAGACAGTGCCTTGATTTACTGAGTTTCATGAAAATGGTGTCGAACAGAGATGCCAGAAATTTGGAGCCTGCTGAGTAGTGGGTCTAGAGCAGTGGTGGGGAGGTGTTTGATAAAACATCCGTGGTAGGGCCATGTGGATCTACCATTGGATTCCAAATGGCTTGTAACTGACATGGTGCAGCCAACAGACCCTTATATGTAAAGGCATCTTGTTATATGGAGAGTTTTCAGAGGAAAATTAAGAATCAGGTTGATATGGACAAGGGGGCAATGGGGCAAGCTGTGAGAGATAGGAGGCTAGTTGGTGCATTCTCTTGCAGACCCTGACCCACCACACGTGACAGAACTCCCTCCAGCACTGTGTCCCAGTTTAGCTCCTAGTATTTCGTGAAACAAATACCAAACTCACAGTGCAGCAGCAAAAACACCACAAAAAGTGGAAGAGGACCAAATTGCTTCACAGTCCACACGGGGAGACACTTAGTCCCCAGTGGCCTCAGTTTACCTACAAAGAGAGGATTCAGCACTGCTTCATCTTGTTCATTGGAAAATAAGAAACCATGTCCTCCAGGTCACATAGATGCAGACCCAGCTTTGATGTTCTCACTACAGAGGAAGGCAAATCTCCTGGAAAACAACATATATTTCAAGTGTGGAAGCTCAGAATCAGTTTCTCAAAAAGTTTTTAGGCCAGCAGAACTCCATGTTTGTGGAGGGTTTACCCTGTCCCTTAGTTTTGGAAACTCCTCTACCACCTCCAAGGTTGTGAACTCCTGAGCATTTTCCATTCCAGATATGTATTCACTGATTTTGTAACTCTTCTCCTCTAATTGTGTCTTACTTGGGGTGAAGGTAATGTCAAGGCATTGTTCTGGATGAGAGCGGGAGGATATTTGTGCAGCATATATTTACATACACATTGGATTCATTTTCCAATTTTCCATTCGAAATACTGAATCCCTGACACTAACCCATACCTAGTAGACTCAGACTATTCATCCTAATATAATGGAGAAAATTAACCCAACACATTAGAAATACAAGTACTTCAGTGGAGACATGTTGTATAGTTGGACTTGACATTTGCATTATATAAGGTAGGAGTTATAAATCTAGTCAAATTTATTTGAAATATTCTCCATGTGTTTTAAACTTAACAAATATGTGAATTTTTGTTTCCTTTTTCTGTAGTCTATTCACACATGTATATTTATATGCATATATAGAATCCTACCAGGTATCACACGTACATTTTTGTGAGGTGGCTGTCTTGGCAGATACAAATTGTGAGAAGAGTTCACTCCTCCTAAATGCTGTTGGAAATGAAAACTCAACTTATAGGAGAGCGTCCTAGTAGAACAACATTATTCATTAGCTCATGTTCAGTAAAATAAATATTTTTGCATTTGTGGATGATACATATTTACTGATGAATTTCGATTGGCATTTATATTGGTACTTTTTAATATCTGTGAGTTGTGTGTGTGTGTGTGTGTGTGTGTTTGTGTGTGTGTGTGTGTGTGTGTGTATAGATATAGATATAGATATAGATATACTCTCCAAATTTTTCAAAATATGAAATATATGTGTCTAATATACACTCTCTAAATTCATTCATGTTCATGTATGTGGATTTATAATCCACTTTTCACAAGATGATAATCAGAAATATTCATCCACCTGAAATACATATTTGTTTCCTAGTACTGAAAACTAACTTCAGTGAATGGTGCATACAAATCCTAATTATTCTACAGTAACTGACCCAGTCTAACATCAATGCAAGTAGACTCCTATGGGACATGATATGTAATTTGTCATTCATTTGTATTTGACACTGGTACATTATTGTTTCTTCAGTTTTTGCACATCACAGGATATACATTTCATCCACAAGTTCACAAATTAATAAGCATTTGTTTCAACTTTCACCACTTCTTGCTTCAGAACACATGTATTGTCAGGGTTTCTTGACTGGTCTTTTCATGAGACTTCTTTCCAAACACATTATTTTGAATTTCCATAATCATTTTGAAGCAAACGTCACACACTCTTCATGATAAACCAAAACACAAATATTTCCATTACATATATACCTGGTTGGAATGAATGATTGTATATCAATATACGATTTCCTTTAATTTTTCAGATATCAGTTCAGTTCATTATTTAAAGTTCAAAAAAGTTATAATATTTATTCACAGTATGGTCTATTCATGCTTTTTCTCTATATTCCTAGAAACAGGGTAAACCTCTTTGTAACCCCGATTCTCATTTTACATCTTCAATATATTGCTCCCAGAAATGGTGAAAGAAATACTCATGTCACCTCATTATCACAGTAATATTCTGGACAAAAAATGGAAAGGTCACACTTATGATTGTACCAAAGCCTAAATGGAAAGTGAACATGGATTTCTAAAAACATCCATGTCCAGGTTGCCTAATGCTGTCAATTGTCAATCCTATTGGTGACTACATATTTGTTTTTTTCCTAATTTATATATTCAAACTCAACCCTGTTGAAAATGTCTAATTCTATCACTCACTTTATACTTTGCCTGATTTCCTAATATTTCTATTGATATCTGCTTTTCTACATATTTTCCCCAGTTCAACATAGTGACTGACTCTTCATATGTGCTGACATTTACATTCACTCAACAACCGAAAGTCTATTGCTAAAGAACTTTTGGTCCAAATTCTATACTCACTCTTCTTCCTAAACCTACCGACTATCTTCTTAATCCTATTGAATATCCCTTTTTGACTGGATGTTCTCTCTAAATTCAATCATCCAATGTACAAGGTCCTATGCCATTGTATATCGAATTATCTGAGGCATCTTTGCAGAACATCATTCAAAGCTAAGTATCCCAATCAAGGGCAAAACCCTTCTGGGCTTCAAATCATACCTAGATTTCTGTTTTCCTACTTATATTTCACCTCTATATTCTTGTAAATATTGCAGGTTCCCAATACCATTATTCATCACACAGAATCACTCGTAACCCAAATCAAACCTGTTTTTAACCCCAAGTATACACTGTTCCCTCAATCATTTTACAGAAGAGCAGGGACAGAGTGGTTCTTACAATACAGGAAAGTTGGGGACCTTCCACCTGATGAGAACCTCAAATGTCCATGCACAAATGATACCTGGAGAAGTTGTAGGCAGGTATGAAGCACCTGAGAGAGCAAAAGTCATCTTCCATGGCAAACCACCTGGTCAGGATGAAGGGATGTGTCTGAATCTGCCTCTCTCTCTTCTTATTGTACAGAAGATGGACCAAACCAGGGCTGAGTGGAGAGCTGTTCCCGGGTGCCAATGGTGATATACATTCTACCTTATGAAAGTGTCACAGGAAGTAGGGGCAACCTCCATCTTATGTTACCCTTGAAAGCAACTGTTAGGACAAAGTGGTTGCCAAGGCAGTGACCTCATTCAGTTCCAAAGAATGTGACATACCTCATTTCCTTGGTGATGGAACTCTCTGAACTTGGTATCCAAGAAGCCAGGCACCCAGAGGCAGTCCCAGTCCCAGTCCCAGTGGGCTCACTTGTTTGGATTTACCAAGGACAGAGTCAGTTTTCTTGGTAACTAATGATGTGAGGATGGCCAAATGCCAGGAGAGCTCTGAAGATGGACCTTTCCTGAGAAAACAGGTAGTGGCTAACCACTTTTTCCTGACATCTTCACAGAGTTGGTCAAGGAAACAAGATCTGAGAGAAGACAGGCCATTTCGGGGGAACATAGTATGGCCCACCAGTCAGAGGACACTCCTTATAGTCACAGAGGTACTTGGGGGAAGGAGGTGCCTTTGTGGGAGTGGGTGTGGGTTTGTTGTTTTGTCTCATGTTCTGAGAATAGATAGAAAAGGCGGTTTGTTTGGTTTGGAGTGGAGAGTTTCTAGTAAGTCATTTGACACGGCGAGTGTTTCTCTTTCTGTGTATCCCACTGTGTCCGTTGTTGTAGACATTAGAAAAGAGAATGCATTAATGGATGTGTCCTGTCTAGTATAAATCTTCCCATGCCCAATATATGAATGGACTGCAGCTTGTCTTATCGATGTGCAACACCTGCTATCTTTCTAAGTTGTAGTTTTCTTCCTGAATTCTGGCCACTCTCCAGAATAGGCTCATGGATTTGTGTCCAAAATATGTACCACCTCCAAGCTCTTTGACATGGCCATGTACTGGATAGCTGAAGAGAATGGCGAGCATCTCAGAAAACTCAGATATCAGTGTGACCAGGAAAGTCTCAGTGCAGAAACCTTGCTTTGGGCCTTTTGCTTACTTATTGTTGTGTTGCACTGAATGTCAGGAAGGTCTTTGCCTCAGGCCACCCCTTTGTGAAGCCTGATGAAAACAGTTTTCAAATGGAAATGAATGGGCCTCACCTGTGGCTCTTTGCTTAATTGCTTTGGAAAGGGATGTGTCTTTATCAGCCTCTTGGGCCTGTGTGTGGCTGTGACTTAGATTCTCAGCACCTGATGGATCTTAAGAATGATCCCATGTGAGCTTCCAAAACCAAAATGGCAAAAAATTTCATTCATTGTGGATGAAGTCTCTTGCCTTCCTCTGTTAGGTTCCTGCACTCCATCAAATGACAATAGGGATTCTTTGGGTCAAATGAGTTCTTCAAAGCCCTGCAGAGGTACTTGTGTTTTCGCATGACTCTAAATCACCTAAAGAATCGATACCTAAAATCAGTAGGCCTCAAATTGGAGAAACACAGAAGTATTAACGGCAGGCTTATTTGTTCACTCCTGGTTCACAGAAACGGTGTCCAGGCTACCCTGACTTTAGACAAATGAGGGGCAAACGAGCTGATTTTGGACACTGTCTTGGGCTGCGCCCCTCATGGAAACCTCCAGCCAGAGGTTAAGATGATTGACTATATGAAATAAGATGAGGGCCATGTGGGAGTGTTTTGGTTTTAATTTTGGTCATTTGTGTGGCATTGGAAAAAATGACTGGGTCCACGTGGGCTTGAACTCTGGTGTGATTCCCCTTAGAGACTGGGTTTTGGAACTGAACTCAGAGAAGCATTGCCATGAATTTTGTTGGGATTTTAAGAGGCCACGCATGAAAGTCGCTCTTGGAAACTGAGACCTAGGCCCCGGGTGGATTTCCACAGAGGCCTGGGAATCTCAGCAAGGATATCACATGATTTTATTCTAAAAGAAATGGCAGCCATAGTTGAGAGTCAAAACACACATGGACCTCACATTGTAGACCTCAATGGGCCTGGCCTAATGTGACCTTTTGTCCACTCTTTGGGAAGCCGTGCCTGTGAGAGTTCTCCAGAGATTTCATTGAAATGAGCTTCCTCACCATTTAATGATTGCTGAATGAACTGAAACCCACAGTG